>NW_015388835.1:209007-234826 GCF_001527695.2 Protobothrops mucrosquamatus
TTTGATTTTATAGACCTTGAGTCAGCAGGCCTTGGATATAACAGGGAAGATCTGAATTTCAGGCCATAATAGACATATCCCAAGCAATGGATAATAATATCATGTTGCAAATGACATAAAATGATGGAAACACAAGTCAACAATGTCCATTCCATCTGCAGTTCATCATGAAGTCCACAAAAGCAAGATTTATGTCGATTACCTTTGCAAATGCTTGAAAAGCAGGCGAAACATCAGGCCAACATTGCTATCTTCCAAAATAAGAAACAGACTAAACAGGGATTAAGATACCTGCGAAAATTCTAGGGCCAGATCACACTGCTGTTGCTGCCTTTGGTGCCTTGACAATCTAGTTAGCAAACTAGTTAATCAGTATACAGACTTACAACTTACAGCCACAATTGGGACCAGAATTTTCACTGCCAAGCAAGGAGGTTGTTAAGTGAGTCATAACTGATTTTATGCCTTTTTGCCATGGTTGTTAAGTGAATCATCACTCAAGCATGTGGTCCTGGCCAGCTAGTAATGCATCTCCACAAGATTGTACCAGCTGGTGGCGACAACAGAATCACTTGATAGGCTCTGAATAGAGTCCCCAGGCCCGCTGACAAAACCATGTCTTCAAGGCCTTGTGGAAAAGCAATGGGTTAGAGTCAGTTCCATCTCTGAAGGAATAATGTTCCAAAGGGAGGGAGCCACCACAGAGAAGACCCCTTTCCCAGGTCTCACCAGATGTACTTCCTTGATAGTTGGAATCCGCAACATGCCTGTGTCATTCTGGTTTCATACTGTAGGTACATGGACTTTATATTTCATACTGTAGGTACATGGACTTTATATTTCTTTTATTTCATTCATTAATTCATGGGCTTTATTCCATCCACATGCCAAGTCACAATCTTTCATGTGCCATCCTTGTCCATGAGTTCCATCACTCCTCATGGTTTTGGCCAATGGAAATGTTTGCATATCGCAGTTTTCAGTCATTTAGAGAAGATGTAGACACCTTAGTTGCTCTCCTTATGAAGAATAACAGAATAACAGAGTTGAAAGGGACCTTGGAGGTTTTCTAGTCCAACTCCCTGCTCAAGCGGGAAATCTTACATCTTTTCAGACAAATTGTAGTCCAATCTTTTCTTTAAAACCTCCAGTGTTGGAACACCCACAATTTCTGGAGACAAGTCATTCCATTAATTAATTGTTCTAACTGCCAGGAAATTTCTCCTTAGTTCTAGGTTGCCTCTCTCCTTGATTAATTTCCATCCATTGTTTTTTGTCCTGCCCTCAGGTGCTGTGGAAAATAGGTTGACCCTCTCTTCTCTGTGGCAGCCTCTCACATATTGGAACACTGCTATCATGTCACCCTAGTCCTTCTTTTCACTAAACTAGACATACCCAATTCCTGCAACCATTCTTCATTTATATTTTAGCCTCCAGCCCCCTAATCATTTTTGTTGCTCTTTTTTGCACTTTCTAGAGTCTCAACATCTTTTTTATATTGTGTATTTTATATGCGTTCCACGTGCAGCTTCTCCTGCTAATAGCAGGGACAACAGAAATCACTTGGGGCATTTTTCAAACAATAGGTAAGCAGCTGACCTAAAGTCCAGTTTTTACACTACAATGTAATATGCAACCTAGATTGTTTATATACTGCAATATTTTCCAGGTCAGTATACATTGCTAACATCTCCCCAACCAGGAAGCAAATGCAGTGTTCTGACATGAATTCCGGATGTGAGCATTTTATTTATAATTTGATTGGCCCCCTGCATTATTTTTCATAAGAGGAAAATGCTCCCAGATGAAAGGACTAGCTCTTTAGTTTCAAAGTGTTTCCTTGAAACACAACTCTTTCATCTTTGAACTTTCAATGCAGTTTCGATGCCAAATTTGCATTCTCTTCCCATTTACAAGCTGCACCTTTCCAAGAAAGAGCAAATCATTGGCTGAATGGGGGGGGAGAAGGGGGGGGAAGAGAATGTACGTCTTCATAAATCCCCAAGATAATCAGAAGGAAAGACAGCAAAATGTAACAACTCGTAAAATATTCCACCATATCCTAAGGGAATCCTTAATGTACACAGGGTCAGGCCTTTGTAATGTTAATTTAAGACTTGTAGGAAGTGATCCATCATTTTTAAAGAGCAAGGTTGCCATCCCTGATGACAAGTTTATGTATAGGAAGCAACTTTGTTCCCCAGATACCTGATGAAAACAGAGACCAACAAATCTCTCTTCCGCAACTGCAAATTCTCTTACTTAGTTTGAGAGTGCAGAATAGAGAGTGCAGAAATGTGTCAGATGTCCCTGCAAAGGGACATTGCAGCTAATCTAATGTAATAAGTTCTTTACAGGCCACAATTGCCTGGACCAGAAATAAGTAAGTAATGAGGTGGCTGTGGACCCTCTCTTGGTACCCACCAGGTTGCCTGCTCTGCCAAGATAAGATAAAATAAGATAACCTTTATTGTCATTTTTATACTGTGGGCACACATCAAAAATGAAATTTAGTTGCCCGCTCTCAAAGTGAAACACATACATGACACACACCTAAACATACTATGAACAACATATGTATAGACCCACATCCCTACATATACGTAGCAATAAATATTAAACATTGTTCATCTTGAATGTATAACGGAAGGAGGAAGCTTGAGAGTTCGCAAGGTTAGTACTGTATGGAATGAAACTCTGGCTGAATCTGGATGTTCTGCTACGGATACCACGAAGCCTCCTCCCAGAAGGTAACAAGGAAAACAGGTCATGAAGAGGATGTGTAGTGTCCCAGATAATCTTACGGACCCTGCTCAAGCAACGCTTCTGTGCTATGTCCTGGATGGGAGGGAGGGAACTGCCAATGATCTTTTAGGCCATTCTCACCACTCTCTGCACCGCCTTTTGTTGTATCATCTGCAAACTTCACAATATGGTTTATTTATTTATTTATTTATTTACATGGATTTATATGCCGCCCTTCTCCCTATAGGACTCAGGGCGGCTTGCAGCATATTAAAACACATAAAACATCGTCCCCCCATAAAAACCTATTAAAAACCAAATATTTTTTTTCGCTGTATAATTAATTAAGATTTAAATTAAAATTGTCCCTATTTAAAAATTCTCCCTAGGCCAGACCCGCTTGTTGAAAAAGCCATGTCTTGAGGGCGCGGCGAAAAGGTAGGAGGTCCGGAATCGTCCGGANAGCGGGCAGGACTGGCCTAGGGGCATTTTAAATTGTTTTTAGCCAAATTTTAGTAGAAGCGGCCGATTATATATTTATTTTTAATGATTTTTAAAACCTCTATTGTATTGTATTAACTGTTTTTAACTGGCTGTAAGCCGCCCTGAGTCCTACGGGAGAAGGGCGGGGTATAAATTTAATAAAATGAAAAATGAAAAAATGAAAATAAGATAACCTTTATTGTCATTTTTATACTGTGGGCACAATGGCACACATCAAAAATGAAATTTAGTTGCCCGCTCTCAAAGTGAAACACATACATGACACACACCTAAACATACTATGAACAACATATGTATAGACCCACATCCCTACATATACGTAGCATTGTCCATCTTGAATGTATAACGGAAGGAGGAAGCTTGAGAGTTCGCAAGGTTAATACTGTATGGAATGAAACTCTGGCTGAATCTGGATGTTCTGCTTCGGATACCACGGAGCCCCCTCCTCCCAGAAGGTAACAAGGAAAACAGGTCATGAAGAGGATGCGTAGTGTCCCAGATAATCTTACAGACCCTGCTCAAGCAGCGCTTCTGTGCTATGTCCTGGATGGGAGGGAGGGAACTGCCAATGATCTTTTCGGCCATTCTCACCACTCTCTGCACCGCCTTTTGTTGTATCATCTGCAAACTTCACAATATGGTTGGTGGCAAACCTAGCACGACAGTCATGGGTCAATAGGGTGAACAGCAGCGGACTTAAGACACAGCCCTGAGGAGAACCTGTGCTCAAGAAAATGGTATTAGAGGTATTTGTTCCAACTCGCACATATTGGGGCCTGTTGGTAAGAAAATCAAGAATCCAGTTGCACAAAGGATTGGCTTTCCAGTGAAATAATAATAACACCCCAGACTTATTAACTCACAACAAGAAACACAAAAAAGTCTGGATAGTGGACGTAGTAGTACCTGGAGACAACAGAATAGAAAAGAAGGAACTGGAGAAGATAACAAAATACAAAGACGTGGCAAAAGAAAGGAAAGGTAGTACCAATAATAACAGGGGCCTTGCGTGCAATCCCAAAACACCATTTGAACACCATTGGCATTCACAGAATCACCCATCAGTCAATTGGAAAAGGCAGCTTCACTTGGAACACCTTATATAAGGAGCCACGGTGGTGCAGTGGTTAGAATGCAGTATTGCAGGCTAATCCTGCTGACTCGATTGCCGGCAGTTCGAATCTCACCAGCTCAAGGTTGACTCAGCCTTCCAAGGTTGGTAAAATGAGGACCCAGATTGTTGTGGGCAAGATTCTGATTCTGTAAACTGCTTAGAGAGGATTGTAAAGCAGTGTGAAGCTACGTATATAAGTCTAAGTTCTTGTTCTGTCCCAGCCCACATGAGTACTTGTTCAACTGCTTTACTCACGAGGAAAAACCACTCTTCATAAAACCAGGCAGAACCCGCAAGAAAAACAAACCCCTTTTATTTTTACACACCTGACTCAATGTCCAAGACTTTGGAAACAAACAACACAATCAACAAAACACAAAGCCACAGCATGAATGGTTGCCTTTGGCAACCAGCACCTCCCACACTCCCCCCTTTATAGTCCAGCCAGGGCATGGCTTCTTAGTGACTTTTACTTTGCCTATGGAGCCACCCCACTGCCTTCCTCTGTCTTGCTCACCTCTCCTCTCTGTGCATCCGTGCATCCGGGATTGGCCTCAGCTGTTCCTCATTGTCCCCCAACTCAGGCTCCCAAAACAACTGTATCTCTGCCCGAGTGTGAGTAGAGGGGTCGGGCTCTTTGTCTGACTGTGAGTCTTGGTGCTCCTCAGTACCTTCTTCAGACTCCAATGTCATCCAGGCCCCTCCTTCTCCTCATCTGAATCCTCAGACTCGGCTGCCCGATCCACTGGCTGGCGAGGAATCACAACAATTCTATTGCTATTGCTATCTCCTGCTACTATACATCAAAGTCCCGTAAGGGAGATAGGGCGGTATATAAATTTAAATAATAAAAAAATAATAATAAAAACATCCACATCTGCCTATCCCAGGTCCTTTGGAAGGACAGCTGGGCAGAAATGCCAAATCCTGGCTGATTGTGCAATGAACCATAACATACCTCTTAGGGTTAGAAGATTTAGACCCCACAACAGCCCTATAAGCATTATCAGCAGATGAAAACTATAACTGCAGGGGGGAGGGTCAAAAAGGTCAAGATGATCATGGCCACAGAGTTGAAGCCCTCCCACTTTATAAATGTGTATCACAGAGGAGTTGAACACATAATACACTCAACTGCAGGGATGTCAAATAGGACAAGATGATCATGACCACAAATTTGTAAGCTTGCCCCTCTATAAAGGTATGCCACAGGTCTGAGTTTGCAGCGTTTTGTTTTTTAATCCAATCTAGCCTTCCATCCTGAAATTCCCTTCTAACCAAACTTGATTTTGCTTAGATCCTGAGCCCAGAGAAGTTCAATCGGATACTGTTATGGGTATGTATATGTCCACTCCAAAAGAATAAGAGGCAGTCCAGTCCAGATATGTTATGCGAGAGAAAGAGGGTGAAGACAGCCACTCCTTAATAGTATACAAAGTATATCGTAGATGCAGAGAGTAGAGTGCTTCACTTTGGCAAGAATCTGTCTACAGGTGTGGAACAATAAAGAACTCAGCTTGAAAGAATCACTAGGTGGCTTTCTTGGTTTTGGGGTCTGACATCAATCTTGCCAAACTGAAGCATACTATGATATACATCAAGCATATACTCAGAGAATTATTAGGGAGTGGTTTTCTTCATCATCTTTCTCTTGCACAACATATCTGGACTGAGCTGCCTCTTGCTCCTCCGGGATGGACCTTCCTCCTCCTTCCTTGGAATCCAGACTACTAAATTCCATCACAGAGTCTGCCACCACCTGAGGCATATTTTTTTTCCCTTGCATCAGTGGTTGCACTCAAGTCTAACAAAATATTGTGTAAGTGAAAGCAAGAGAGCCCTAAAGGACTCATCATCAGGTGTTGGATGGTGAAAAAGAGAAGCACATCTGGAATGCGATGCTCTACCCATCTTCTAGAACTCAGTGGTTAATAGGTGTGCTGGCTAATACAAAACACTTATGTTTTAAATGTGTGATGAATATCTTTATAGACCCTGAACATTCCTATAACTGTAGAGAGATCTACAAATCAATATTTACATTCTATGCAATACAACAGTCTCATAATATACTGTAAAGGTAAAGATTTCACCTTTCTAGTGAAGCAGGGGGTTGGACTAGATGACCTCCAAGGTCCCTTCCAACATTATTGTTATTATTATGGATCATCGCACAGTCAGCCAGATGTTCAGACTGGATTTGGCATTTTGTCTACCTATCGAGTCCTTACCCAGGACCTGGGATAGGCAGATGTGGATGTTTCATGGTATTACAGATATCGTCGCAGGATGGAAGCAGTTCCTAGTAAGGCCGCCTTTTGCAATTGACTAATAGCGAATATTTTTATTATTATTATTATTATTATTATTATTATTATTATTATTATTATTATTATTATTATTATTGGTGGTGGTGGTGGTGGTGGTGGTGGTGGTGGTGGTGTCTGACTCTAGAACAGTGTTTCTCAACCTTGGCAATTTTACGATGTGTGGACTTCAACTCCCAGAATTCTCCAGCTAGCAACACTGCTCTAGAGAGTGGTGCTCACCTCCGTTTCTTAGCCGAGGGAGCCAGTGTTGTCCGAAGACATTTCATGTGGCTCATGTGGCCAGCATGACTATATGCCGAGGTGCACAGAATGCTGTTACCTTCCCACCAAAGTGGTACCTATTTATCTACTCGCATTTGCATGCTTTTGAATTGTTAGGTTGGCAGGAGCTGGGACAAGTAACGGGAGCTCACCCTGTTGTGTGGCACTCGGATCTTGAACCCAGGCTATCAGCTTTCTAGCTGACAAGCTCAGCATCTTTAATTGCTGAGCCATCATGACTCTCCCCATAATATAACCACTGATAAATAGAGATAGAAAGAAGAAGCCAAATTGGTGTAGTAGTTGAAAATACCTGGCTAGAAATCAGGAGAGCATGAGTTCCTGTCTTGCCTTAGGCACAAAGCAAGGTGCTTAATCCATAGTTTCTAAACCTTGGCAACTTGGCGACTTTAAAACTTGAAGTCCACATATCTTAAAGTTGCCAAAGTTGAAATACATTGGACTAAACTCTTGCGAAACCAAGTTTGAAAGCACCATGGTTGGCAGATGTTTGCAAAAATTCCAGCCATCTGGGAAGTATTTTGCCATTCTTTGGGGGGAAACTGTGAAACAATGACTTTAATTTTCCCTTCTTTTGCTCCCCTCCCTCTTCCTTCAACAATACCTACAGCTTAGCTCCTTTGTTTCAGCATTTCCATTTTCTCCAATAATGGATGGTGTAGGAAGCTAATGATGCCGTCTCTAGGTGTTGTTTTACTACGCAGAGTACTGATAATGAGGCACAAGCAATAAGGTATGAGTCCCCAAAGATGCATTCTGATTACCTTGGAGGTATATCTCCTCATACCCTTCTTTCCTCCTTCATGTTTCTGTAAAGAACATTTGGATTTTGATGAGGGTTTTGTGTATTTGACTTTTAATTAGATTTGCAGTATGTTAGGTTAATAAACCACAGCCGCACCAAACTGTTTATAGCTAGAAATAATGGCAGACTTTTCTCTCTTCTCCCCTTCTCCTGCAAAAGTTCTAATTACAATGCTCCTCCTTACTGGCACCAGAAAGGGTAAATGTTATTCTAAAGTTAACCATATTTTTTTTAATTTAAGCTATGCAATACGTCTGTGCAGAAAAATGACTGGGTAATTTTTCTTCTATTTATTTGTACTCAGTTTGTTGAAAAAGAAACCACATTCGGATTTATTTCTAAGAAGCAGAGAAGAGATGGTTATAATGCATTGTGGTGGTTTTGCACTAATTGAGTTATGTGATGAGAAGGTGAGTTGAATAATCTGTCTTTCAGAGTAGAGTTTTTTCACCTTAGATTTACACATTTCCAGGAAATTGACAAAGACAGTATGAGGAGGAAAGTTCTCCCAGAGTGATGTTCTATCTAAGAATCTGCCACAAAGAAGAGGGGATCAACCTATTCTCTAAAGCACCTGAGGGCAGGACAAGAAGCAATGGATGGAAATTAATCAAGAAGGGACCCAACGTAGATCTAAGGAGAAATTTCCTGACAATGAGAACAATTGATCAATGGAATGGCATGACTCCAGAAGTTGTGGGTGCTCCAACACTGGAGGTTCCTAAGAGATTGGACCACCATTTGTCTGAAATGGTATAGGGTTTCCTGTCTGAGCAGGGATTTGGACTAGAAGATATTGAAGATCCTTTTCAACTCTGTTATTCTTTTCTCAAATTTCTTTAATGTTGAAGTAATTTATCCTGTTCTTCTTTTACACAAGACATCCTCCATTTAAAGGCAGTGGTGGGATTCAGCCAGTTTGCACCAGTTCGGCAGAACCGGTAGCTAATTTTTTGTTGCCCAGGCCCAGAATGGACTTCCGGAAGTGGCATCCACACAGAGAACCGGTTGTTCACATATTTGAATCCCACCACTGTTTAAAGGGGTCATCTACCAGTGAAGACCCATCTAGGTAATCTTGGAAGCAATCTTTGCAGAGCAAAGCAATTAGATCATAGGATTAGAAAACTTCCAAGGTCCCTTCCAACTCGGTATTCTGTTATTGTGACTGGAAAATAAGAGCAACTAGAAAGATTTCAGAATAATAATAAAAACCATCAAGGGTGGTTCTTCCACCAACAAAGACAACAGCAATTTGAAATTATTGATTCATTGATTGATTATATGCCATCTTTTTAACCTCAACGCTTATTGACCATATAGATGGACCTTCTCCAGTAAGATCTGTCCCAGGCCTGATCCTTCAGGTCTTCTAATACCCACACTGCTATAAATGAGTCTATCCATCTTGCTGCTTGCCATCCTTCTCTTTTCTTTCCGTTCCACCTTTCCCAGCGTTGTAGATTTCTCAAGAGAATGAGGTCTTTGCATAATGTATCCCTGATATGATAATTTGAGCCTGGCCATTCATCAGAAGTCTGGATTGATTTCTTATATGATCTATGGGCTTCTTTCTTGGCTAAACATGGTATTCTCAGGAGTCTTCTCCATCACCAGTTTTTAAAAGCATCAGTACTCTACCTATGCTGGTTCCAAGACCAAACAATCCTCAGGAGCCTTGAAAAATAGTAGCTTATTCTTTATGAGAGGATGACTTTTTAAAAAATGGCTGTTAATAAGAGGGAAACCTGCGATAAAAGTAGCATTGCAAACATTAATTAAACTAGGAAGGGAGTGAAGAAGTTAACAACCGGTTAAAATACTATAATAATATAAGTCTTAGTGAAAGCTTATGCCAGCTAGATAAGGTTAAGATGACATTTGAATTTCTTCCACGGGTTTTTGTTGGCTGAGAAGAGTTTGCTCTGTTGGAATTTAAAATCATCTAGCAAAAGGAACAGAAAGATTTGTTGGCACGAAGTGGGCATGGGAAAAAATGGATTTGGCCATGCTGAAACCCTAGCTGATGCCCACAATGCTGGCACTAAGGCTAGTCCTAAATAATTTCAAACAGATATAAAACCCCAAAGAAAGTTACACACACATAAACAGAGACAAATGATCCCAAATATTTATCCTCCTTCTGGAATGGAAGCAAATTGGATTTAGCATAAATTCAGCTAATTCTGTATCAAGATCTCCCTGGAAATAACCGATAAGACTACCTAAAACTTACACCTAGTCCTCAGCTTATGACCACAACGGAGACCAGGGTTTCCATTGCTAAACAAGGTGGTTGTTAAGCACCTAATTTTACAAACTTTTTTTGCAGTGCTTGTTAAGCGAATCACTGCAGTTGTGAAGTGAATTACACAGTCATTAAGGGGATTCCACTTCCCCCATTGACTTTGCTTGTCGGAGGCTGGCTGGGAAGACCACAAGTGGTGATCATGTGACCCCAGGACACTGTAACCATTGTAAATAGATGCCAAGCGCCCATATTTTGATCATGTGACCATGGAGAGGCTGCCATGATTGTGAGGACCAATTTTAAGTCACCCTTTTCAGTACCATTGTAAAATTGAACAGGCGCTAAACTAATGGTTGTAAATAGAGTTGCAGACGTGCATTTCTAGAAGGGTCCCAAGGAGTTCATGCCACTTCCTCATCTGTAGCTCTGATTTTGGATGGAAATCTGATATTGTAAATAATCTCCAGCTCACGTGAAGCTTTTGTGTCTCTAATCTCAGAGGTCTAATGTCAGGGTGGGGGGGAAAGGGAGCAGATTGGTGAACATTCCAAGAGTAGATTCTCAAAGATTTTGGATTCAAAGTAGCTTACCTGTTTTCAGAACTAAGGCATATTCCCAAAAAATTCTAAGGCATACTCCCAACCTCACAGCAGATCCTCTCAACACAATCCTAGAGTTGGTGTAAAATTTCCATTTCCCCAGTGAGGAAAGAAAGGGTCAAACTAGCGATCTGCCTTTTGTCTATTCTCCTGGCCTTATTCCTATAGGTTGTAGCTTTGTCAAAGACTCCCAACTCCCTAAAACAGGGGTGCCCAACTTTGGCAACCTGAAGACCTGTGGACTTCCAGAATTCCATACCATACCATAGCAGAACATAACTAGCTAACTAGCTGGGGGATTCTGGGCATTGAAGTCCACAGCTCTTCAAATTGTCAAGATTAAACACCCCTGCCTTAAAGCATAGGTTATACAAGAGCTAGAAAAATAGCTTAGCTTTGTAAACCAGATATAGGAGATGATGCCTGCCAAGGGAAATACATTGCATAGACTTTTTTTTAAAAAATACACATTTTATTGGTTTTTTTTTAATTTTTACATCAAAGTGCTCAGGAAAACACCGTGGTGAAAGGGTAATCAATCATAGCAAAACAAGTCATATATATATAACTAAAATTAATACCTTAAAAATTCCCCCCTCTATTTCCTCACATGATATAACAAATTTAGTTTAATCTATTTCTTCTTAAAATTCAATCAATCCACAGAATCATCCTTACTATTACATCTACAAAATTCACTCCTGCTTTTAAGCTCCACTAATTTCAATTAAAATATTCCAATTAATCTTAAACAAACATATTAATAAAATTTTGGGTATCCCTTCTACAACACACATATAATTCCAAGAATAACATTCTAATATTTTCACATATATTCCATCTCTTAATTTAATACATCATTAATTAATACCCTTTCTTCTCTTATCATAGATCTCTCTAATTCTTCTGCTATTACAAAATAGTTTTCTATATAAACAGAGTAGCATAGACTTTTCTTGATAGGATATGTCTAAATTCAGACCAAACCAGTAGGATGTGTCCAGAGAAGAACTCAGAAAAGAAAAACACCCCCCCCCCCCTTTCAGAAATCTCTGCCATCTTATTCTCCTGTTTTGTTTAGCTCTGGCAATTTAATCCATACGCTATCACATACTCTCTTATAATTTAGCTGCCATTGTTGTTTGGGCAAGACAATAATTACTTATGGCAGTAGTGTAATACGTTGTCAACCCTGGTTACTCAGGACTTGTTGACAGTGGTCTAACATTGCCAGAGACGCACTGTCACCACAAAATTGTTTGACAACACCAATGCCAATGGTTAACGGTGAGCAGGAACAACAGCAGGGGTGGAGGGAAGACAGAATGAAAAACATGCTTTGTGGAAAAGGGGAAGGAAAGGATGATGGGAGCCAACTGAGCTGTAGAGGGCAATGCAACCATGCATTTATTTTTTTTTATTCTAAACCCTTTGCATTGGTTGCAAATTCTCCCTCTTCCAAAAGCTGAGGATCTATGGACTTCAGTGCCTAGAATCCCCCAGCCAGACTGATGGAAAATGGTAGGGCTTTCACAATGTGGCTTAGGAATCTTTGTAGATTTCATGACCAGAGGTGCTGTTGATATTCAGCTTCTCCATGAGATCCACTCACTTGCTTTTTCAGAGCACACAGTGGCAAGTGGGCCTTAGTGTGTAGGTGGAAGAGAATATTTGTAACTCAAGAGTTGAATTTTGGGATCCTTGTTGCTCTCTGAGTTTGCTTACAGATGTTTCATGACCCAACTAGGTAACATAATCAGTGCTAATGTGCTAGCACTGATCATTTTTACGTAGTTGGGTAATGAAACATGTACAAGAAAACAATCAAGCTCAGAGAGCAACAAGGACCTCATGGTGGGAAGACTCCATGGAATAGTTGGAAGTTTGTGGCTTCCTTGTTTAAGCTTGGTGTGGTAAAGGATGGTGATTTTAGTTCCACAAAATCAAATCACCACTTGAAAGGACTTTATCTTCATAGTGCTCATTGATGTCACCATAACAGACAATTATGGGGAGGGGTGGGTAGCCCAGAAGGGTATGTGCAGTTGCTATAAGTCCATGTTTTCTGTCTCCAACAAAAAAACTTCCTTGCTTCTCCATTAACAGATAGCAGCAAACAGAAGATAGGTAGTCCTTGACTTATGGCCACAATTGAGCCCAAAATTTCTGTTGCTAAGTGAAATTTTTGTTAAGTGAATTTTGCCATGTTTTACGACCTTTCTTGCCACAGTTGTTAAGCGAATCACTGCAATTATTAAGGTAGTAACATGATTGTTAAGTGAATCTGGCTTTCCCATTGACTTTGCTTGTCAGAAGGTCGCAGAAGGTGATCACATGACCCCGGGACACTGCAGCCGCCATAAAAACGAGTCAGTTGCCAAGTGGCCGAATCTTGATCACATGACCATGGGGATGCTTCAATGGTTATAAATGTGAAAGACGACCCTAAGTTACTTTTTTCAGTGCTGTTGTAACTTTGAACAGTGATTAAATAGACCGCTGTAAGTCAAGGACTACCTGTAGTATTAGTTTTCAAACTTTGTCCTCAAACGTAGAAAAGAACTTGGCACAGTCAAGAATTGCAATTTGGCTTAGCATCTTGATTTACCTGTACGTGGAGTCTCAGGTGGGAAACTGTGGAGAGAAAGCATCTTATAGAAACATTGAAAATAAAGGTTAGAAGAAATTTGGGAGATCATCAGCTGTAACCCTTCACCCTGTCCAGGAATCCGCTTCTATAGCTGGCAGGTTTCTAATAGCAGCATATAGCCAACAAAGTGAGGAAACATTAATCAAATTTAATGCCAGGAGAAAAGGTTTGTGTGTCAGAGAATCTCACAAACCCGATAAGTATACTTCAATTCTCATTTTTTAGCCATTTCATTAAGGTCTCTGTATTGTTTGAATTTCTTTCTTACAGAATCTATTACAGAGATAAGGGTGAAATGAAAAGTCCATCTGCTCTTTTTATCTGCCGTGTTTTGAAATGCTGCTTTTTCTTTTCCAACCTTGTAGAACCTCCGTACCACAGCACTACTTCCCAGTGTGATTAGAGAGATAGTTGTTGCTAGAGATTCACAAACCACCGTGACTCTATTTTATTTATTTATATGATTATCCACCAACACCTCTTCGGATGTCTCTTCGGATGTCTCAAAGTGGCTTAAAATATGTACAGTTTTTAAAGCATCCTTAGTAACATCTGTTAAAAACAATACATGATACATAAAAAAGCTTCTGAATGTCTTCCAGAAAAGGAAAGTCTTGAGAGTTTATCTAAAGGACATCTGGATATCTGACCTCAGAAAGACCATGTTCTGACCTGAGATTATTGTCTATCCCTGGGGTAGGCAACCTTGGCTCTTTTATGACTCGTGGACTTCAACTCCCAGAATCCCTGAGCCAGCTCTGCTGGCTCAGGAATTCTGGGAGTTGAAGTCCACGAGTCATAAAAGAGCCAAGGTTACCTACCCCTGGTCTATCCCAACTCCTGATCTTCTCCGGGAAGGGCAACTGGAGCATACTCCTTTTCTTTCTAGACTTACATGGGGTGGGCCGATTCAACTTGGAGAAGAGGATCTCAGGGTCAAGGTTCTGACTGATGAACCCAACCAAGCAAGCGCTCTTGAGACGATCCAATCTCTTAATGCAAAACTTTATTGAGTACACCGTTTCGATGCATATGAAAGCAAAAGCAGCTTTGGCTGGTTTCTCTCTCCTCCCCTGGATCAGGTCACATTGTCCAATTAGGTGGACTAATATTGTTGTGAGAAAATGTTTCTGGTGAACTGTCCTTGGGTCTCACGGTCTGCTCTCTTAATCTTTGAGGTCTGCATTCCAATCTTTCCCTTCCCCCTGGAGTTCATTGGCAAGCTGAGAAGCAATAATTGTCGCACCAGAAAAAACCGTGCTTCGAAACTTGACACTCAGTCTCAAAGGCCCAAGTGATATAGGGCTTTATAGATAACTACCAGCACTTTCAAACCTAACTGGTAAGCCTGCTGCTCTTCCAAGACTCATGCTATGTTGCTGACTAACATTCTCTGCTGACTAGCATTCTCTGCCGGCTGCAGCTTCGAGCATTGTCTTCAAGGGCAGCCCCACATAAAGAGAAATGTAGTAGTCTAATTGAAAGATGACAAAGGTGTTATTGTCTTCTGCGCTTCCTGGTCCAAGAAGAGATACAATTGATAGGTTAACTAGATGTGTCAACGAAGGACCACCTTTGGCCTCCAGCCTATTCTTTATAGACCCTGGAGTGAACACAATTTCCTATCATTTGTATTATCAAGATGCAAAGCACACACACACAAAAATACACTTTAAGCAGGGATCTTCTACCTTTGGGGAGGGTGTTTCAATATGGCTTAGTAGTCAAATGATACCTGAAAAGGACTTGGCACAGAACAATTTAGAAAACACCAAGTTACCAAAATATATTACAGAGCATACACAGAGTTGAAAGGGATCTTCAAGGTCTTCTAGTCCAACTAGTCCTCTAGGCAGGAGACCTTATACCATCACAGTCAAGTGGTTGTACAATCTCTTTTTTAAAACCTTGAGTTTTAACACAAGTTAGTTGAGGGTTCTGGTTTATCTTCAGAAGAACATCCCTGACAAACCCTAAAATATCATAGAATCACAGAATCACAGGGCTGGAAAGGACTTTGTTTGGTGTTGGTCTTCTAGTCCAACACCCTGCCCAAGGTGTTATACCCAAGGTCTTATACCGTCCTGGACAAATTGTTGTTCAATCTTTCCTTGAAAACCTCCAGTGATGGAGCATCCACAACTTCCGGAGGCAAGATGTTCCACTGATTAATTGTTTTCACTATCAGGAAATTGCTCCTTAATTCTAGGTTGGATCTCTCTTTAATGATCTTCTACCTGCTACTTCTTGTCCTACCCAGTTCCTGCAACCATTCATCATACACGTTAGTCTTCAGTCACTAATCAACTTGGGATTAGTACATTTGTATTACAATATATATTTTTTGATCATGAATGGCTGATCTCCCGGCTTCTGGAACCTCTATCTCTGTTTTGGTTTGATTTGGTTTGGGGTTTTTGGGAGCAGAAATATCGACATCCTAGGGAATTGTGCTACCAGCTGTATATCAATTTTAAGCATTCTTCTCAAGGTATATCGATCTCAGAAAACATGTGGGATGTGTTCATTCTTTCACTTCTCTGTGGGAATATCATGAGATCAATGTACCTGTGAAAAAGTAGAAGAGAAAAGGAAAATAGCAAAGGTCCCTAGATGGGAGAGAAAATGAAGCCTGGGAATCCATCAGTCATAACCCTGAAATTGTTCCACCTTAAAGCTGGAACCTCTGCCTGGTGACATGGCCAAAACCTAGTAAAATTTGGCTATAGGGCATTAAAGTTTATGTTGACACATTTTTTCCCATCTCAAGGACAGGGAAAAATTGCATTTTATTGTGCTGATAAGAAAAAAAATCTTTCTTTATCATAACACCAGTAGAGATAATCCTTAACTTACAATCATTAGTTTCACCACCGTTCAAACTTACAAGACTAATAAAAGGGACTTGAGACTGGGTCGTTGCACTTATAACCATCATTGTGGCATCTCACGGTCATGTGATCAGAATTCGGGTGCTTGGCATCCAACGTATTTACCATGGTTGCAGCACCCCAGGTTAAGTGATCACCATTTGTGACCTTCCAGGCTGGCTTCTGACACACAAAGTCAATGAGGAAAGCCAGAGTTGGTTAATGACTGCATGATTCACTTAACAAAAGTAATGATTCTCTTAACAACTATGGCAAGAAAATTGGGCATGTCACTTAACAACCACCTTGCTTAGCAACAGAAATTCTAGTCCCAATAGTGGTCATAAGTCGAGGACGATTTGTAAACTAGGGTTCTGCTTAATGCTTTTTGTCAGGACAGTAAGTGGGGCCAAACAACACAAGGCCATGGCTGAATTTCGGGAAGAGTTTGGGGACTGTTCTTTGTTCTCTACTGTGAAAGACTTACATTTATTTATTTCATTTAACCCCCATCACAATTCTGCAGGATGGTACAGGAGGTAAAACAACAGTTAAAACACATTCAGCATTTCCATCTGTTCCTACATGAGAATGGTGCTGACTATATTTAGCAATCAGGACAACAAGATGCTGTGAAGGTAACCAAAAGAACAGTGGAGTTGCATCCATTGCTTCTACTTAAATAAGTTCCATTTCAAATGAAAGGATGGCAAATAATGGTGATGCTATTGTTTTCCTTTATTCTTACCGTCATGTTATAACCTCCCTTTGGCTTACACTTCCTAATTTTGTGGGGAAAGAAACTATTCAAATATTTGTACACTGCTCACTTCTGAGGACTTGTGGCAATTCGCAAGAAAATGTAATAGCAAGTAAGAAAAGAAACTAGAAAACAAAAATAGTACTAATCTAATTTCTAGTCTATGCCTTCTCTAATCTCTGATCTCATCTAACCACTGCAAAGTAGTCCCCTTTTATCGGGTACAAATTACGCTGTGGAAAAATAAGGCATTTAATGTCTTATCAAAAGGTAACTCTTAGCTTTATCTCAGAAGACAAATTGTTCCAAAGGGTCAGAAGGACCACTGAGAATGTGCTGAGTTGGGCAATGGTTTCCCTCACTTCACTTGGAGTGAGAACCTGCAACATATACTTTCCTGCACGGAAAGGCCACATCTGGGTGGGAACAAAAGCAGGGAAGTAAATTTACTCTTAAGGATTGAATGGAAGTCGTAGAGAGTGGGGAACCAACCATATGATGATTGATTGATACTTAGGACATCCTGATGATCCTTAATATATTCCTCGGCTACCTTGTGCCAGATTTCCACATCTCACCCGTGACAATTTCATCAGCATTTTTCTATCCCCTGGGAAAGTGGAAAAAAAAAGAGGAAAAGAAAGCAATTTCCTTTCCATCCAGCTGAATGAAAAACAGGCCAAATTTTCGGCACGGCAATGTGACTGTCTCTTTTGGCGTATCCACATGGACGATGTTTAACAGAGCCATCTGCTCATTGATTGCATCATGTCGGAGATGCGCAATTGAACTGACAACCAGTTATTGGCCTGCATGTGTAACTCATTACACCATCAAGGGGTCTGGCCAATCTGCTGAGAAAAAAACATGTGTGCTCCGTTGACACCAAACTTCCCTTTCATTTTGCATTGTCTGATAGAGCCAATCTTTGTCGGGTAATCCTTCACGCCAGGTCCCCCTCACTCCATGTCAAGCCAGGAACTTGTCAAAATAATGAGTTACGGTTCATCCAAAGCATTCTGTGGCAGATGCCTCCTTGGGTGGCCGGGCGTTTTTGAATATTTAGCAATTTATTAAGCAGTGGGGATGGGAGCTGAAGGTGCTTTCATTTGCTTTGGGCAACCTTGGCTCGTCTCTTCCCTGAGGGAGCAAATCCTTATACCTTAAAGGTGGGACTTTTCTTTCAGCCAAGGATCATAAATCACAATGACAGTGGGTTATAGGTAGGGATGAAGAAGTGCAGCTTTTTTTCTTAGCCTTGTCACTTTTGCACGTTTGCACCTCCAGTTCTGCTCTATTTCTGCCCGAACGTGTCATTTGTTTTTCTTAAAGGAATGTTGTCATCCCAACATACTGCAAGAGATATACATTTCATTAATTATGTATTCTGTTGCATTTGCAATGTCAGGAACTGTGCTTAAACTTTCAGGGAAATCTATTGTATAATTCAGTGGTCTTCTACAGTTCTATTCTAGACTTTCTGTCGCCTAACTCTTCTAAAACCAGTTTAAAAGTCATCCAAAGATTGATCTGGGACTTTTTAAAATTTTCTCAGATCTAGTCCAATGTCAGAGTGCTAAGAATCCAGGCCAGGTTATGTGACTGCAAATCTGAAGTCTGAAGATGGAGCACGGTATAAAGTTTAAGATGCTGAACCATGAAAAGTCACTGGATAATCATAAAAAGACGTTGAACCATGAAAAGTCATTGGATAATCAAAGATAATGAAAAAGGGGTAGTAGCATCAAGATCAGGAGAAGTGATAGTACCTAGTGCTAACATACTGCTTTAGTGAGTCCTCACTTGGCATACTGTGTCCAGTTCTGGTCACCACGATACAAAAAAGATCCTGAGGCCTCAGAAAGGGTGCAGAGAACAGCAACAAAAATGATAAGGGGTCTGGAGACTGCATCCTATGAAGAATGGCTAAGGGAACTTTTTAGCTTATCAAAGAGAAGGGTCAGGGGAGACATGATAGAAGCCTTCCAATATTTGAAGGGCTGCCACAGGGAAGAGGGTGGTGATTGATTCTCCACAGGACTTGAGGGCAGGATAAGAAGTGATGGGTGGAAGCTCATCAGAGGGAGATTCAACCTGGAACTAAGGAGAATTTTCTTGACAGCGAGAACGATGAATCAATAGAACAGCTTGCCTCCTGGAGTTGTAGATATTCCATCATTGGAGGTTTTCAAGAAAAGATTGGACAGCTGTTTCTCCAGGATAGTATAAGGACTTCTCCCTTGGGCAAGGGGTTGCATTAAAATACCCCCAAGGTCCCTTCCAGCCTTGTGATTTTGTGATTCTGTGGGATGGTCTTCGGGAGACAAACCAGAAACCTCCAACTAATTTGTGTTAAGATGATGAAGAATAGCAATAGCATTTAGACTTATATACCACTTTACAGCCCTCTCTAAGCGGTATACAGAGTCAGCACATTTCCCCCAACAATCTGGGTCCTCATTTTATCAACCTTGGAAGGATGGAAAACTGAGTCTACTTTGAGCCAGTGACAAGCTAACTGCCGAACTGCTGGCAGTCGGCAGTCAGCAGAATTAGCCTGCAATACCACATTCTAATCATTGTGCCACCAGCTTTTCTTGAAAAAAAGCAAGATGGGATATAAATTCTAACCAATTGGTCTTCTAGTCCAACCCCCTACTTTGGCAAGAAACCCTATGCCAGATTAATTTAACAACTATTTTATTAACCTAACAACTGCAGTGATTCACATAACATCTGTGGTTGTTACTGTGGTTGCAAGTTGGAGACTACCTGTAATGGGGATCCTTGGGTAAATGATGTATATCTATTGATAGCCTGCCAACCAGTTTGGTGTAGTTGTTGTGGCACTAGACTAGAAACCAGGAGACCATGAGTTCTAGTCCTACCTTGGGCATGAAGCCAGTCATTCCCCCTCAGCCCTAGGAAGGAAACAATGGCAAACCACTCCTGAAAAACCTTGCCAAGAAAACTGCAGGAACTTGTCCAGGCAGTTACTAGGAGTGATTGAAAGCATAGATGTGTGCACACATACACATAGAATATAGCCTAGTTGGGGTCAAATAGATTCAAACATACTTAGTTAAACCAGGAGTTTGACTCCTACCAGGGTAGCACCCTATGTTGAGAATGTATCAATAGATTATTTTAAGTTTAAATAAGGCCAGATAAGAGAAGGATCTTGCTTACCTCCCATTTTATGCCCTAGGGAAAATTTCACATCTGATTAAATAGTTTACACAAACTTAATTTCTCTCCCACCCCACCCCCTACATTATAAAGTTAGATATTCTTGTAATAACTAATCCTCTGGGAACCATTAAATGTTCATTTCTTCAAAATGAATATAAGATCTCCAAAGCTTTAGTCATCTAAAGAGCATTTTTAAAAGGGACTTATTGCGTTTAACATTTTTTTCAAGTTTCTGCTTAGAAACTTTTTTCTGAAAGCTAAAAGCAAATTTTGCATTTAGATTAATGGGAGATGCATTCCATCTGAAGTAGTAACATGAGAGTGATGTGCACACACATACACACATAGACATACAGGAACAAGTTTTCCTCATCCCTCCAAGGTTAAAACTGTAGTGTGTTACATTTTTACCAGAACTGTGTTAACAAACAATCAATTCTCAATATGGAAAAGTGGTATTATTGCTCTATATGCCTGGTATAAGGAAATAAGGATTTTCAAGAAAGCTAATACATAACTCTACTCAATAATTTCCTTCATAGGTTCATGTGCCTTGAATGTGCCTTGCTCCCAACCTAAGGCAAACAATTTGCAGTGGGTGTTGTAGTGGAACTTATTGGGGTGGTCAAGTAATCTATTTGATTTCTAGGGAATTTTCTAAAGTGCTGCCCATGTTTATTTTCCCCTTGCATTGGTCTCTCAATAGAAGAGAATACATATATTTCAGGGATGAACTATGGAGTTCTTGGTGCTCTCTGATCTTGTAGACATTTCATGACCCAACCAGATAACATCATCAGGGTGAGGAAGGGTAGGGTTTGCTTCCTGTTTATATACAGTAGCTTGCCCTGCCAAAGTTGGTGGGGGTGTGCTTTTGTCTTTGGTGGTTCCTTTCTCCAGTCTCTGGGACATCTCTCTTTTTTTCCCTTCTAATGCTTCCCTCCCTCCTTCCTTCCATTCCTCCCTTCTTTTTCAGAGGGGATTCTCATTGGTCCTCTAACTAGATTGTGTCAGTTCCAAAGGTTTTACTAAATTCCTGCGTGTTTCATGCTTCATAATGTAAGTAACTGTGGGGAGCATCGAAACTGGTGCAACTGCCCTATTATTTCCCCTCCCTGAATTTAGGTCCAGGGGAATATATATGGGTTCCTAAATCTTACTGAACTATAAATAAGAACCTTATCCAGCATATTAGCAAATTTGAAGACTATAATTCAGCAACATATCAGAAATCTCCCACTTGAAGATAAAGTTGATGGAAGAGCAACAGGATACATGATGCATCTCTTCTGAAATTTTGACCAATCATATACCATATGGCACAGACAGAAAGTTATATATAAGGGTAATCCTCAATTTACAATCATTCAAAGTTAAAACAGCATTGAAAAAAGGTACTCTGGCTGGTCCTCTGACTTAGGGCTATGCCAGCAATGACATTGATAAGACAGTTTAAAAAAAAACCTGAATTTTATTTGTATCTCATGTTTTTTTGCAAACTAAGAGAAGAAAGAATGCATGTTTTGCATAGAGTGGACAAAATAGACTGGTACTGCAGAAGAAGAAAAATATTTCCAAATCCTCGTGTTTGAAAAAAAAAAAGGCTTTTATGTATTTGAACAGACTGAGACTTCCAATTTATCTTGTATTAAAACGAGAAGAGCTTTGAACTGCTGTTTTCTCTCTAAACAAAACACTGAAGTCACATATTCAAAGCACTCTTATTGAATTAACCCAATTTCTGGGTTCGCCAAGCCAATTAGAGATCCACTCGCTGCCTTTGCCTAGCAGGCTAAACTTGGTTAATGTTAACCTTAGTCACATTTTTATTCATTCCTTGCAGGTGCTTTAATGATGCTTTTAATTGTTTCAGTTCTAAGCACAGCCAAAATAAAATGCAGTATTAATGTAAGATTGCCCTAAAGCAAGTACAATACTCACGTAATAATAAAGCAAGCAAGGTATACTGAATCCTATAGTCAGAACATAATCAATACTCATCTTAAAATCCTCAGTCTTCGTGTACCTGGATACAACCTACTACAAATATAGTTTCAACAAGCTTTCTAAATAGCCATCTGTGAGGGTGGTGGTCTTATTTCTAGTGGGATGCACATTTGGATAGGGGTTCCTGAAGAAAATGCTTGCCTTTAAGCCCCCTCTCATAGCACCTAGTGAGGGAAAGGATTATCAGCAAGACCCCTCTCAACTTTTAGCAACTTCAAGATATATAGACTTCAACTCTCCATGGCTGGCTGGAGAATTCTGGGAATTGTCCACACATCTTAAAACAGGGGTCTTCAAACTTGGCCCTTTTATGACTTGTGGACTTCAACTCCCAGAATTCCTCAGCCAGAGTGCCTGGCTGAGGAATGTTGGGAGTTGAAGTCCACAAGTCATAAAAGGGTCAAGTTTGAAGACCCCCATCTTAAAAGCTGCCAAGGTTGAAAAACACTACTTTAGACAGTGTCAGCACTTTGAGGCAGGCCACCTCAGGAGGTAGAATTCAAAATAAAGGCTGTGACTCTCTTTATCAGTATATAATAGCAGACTCTGGAAAGCCTGACAGTGCTTTTTTTCTTCTTCTATAGAATATTTAGTTCAGGGTCGAATTGTGGGGCCCTTGGTGCTCTCTGAGTTGGGGGTTTTCTTGCAAACATTTCATTACCAAACTAGGGAACATCATCAGTGCTAGCACTGATTACTATACCACTCGTCCCCAATTCTACTGCAACTCCTCTTCTTCCACTACTTTGTGAGACCTACTTCTGAAGAACTGTAACTCTTCTTCTATTTGCCTTGGGCTGTTTCAGGATGGTTTTGTTTCCAGACAAATACAAACCACCTTCCCTCCCACCACAAAACTGCCACACCCAGCTACCTCTCTGCTTAACTTTTATAGTCACACATTGCTGAGCTGGCTAGGGAGAGGTCTTAAAGGGACAGAGCATCATCTGGCCATTTTGCAGTCAGCCGGTCCTGTTACAAATGGGATGGAGGTTTTTTTTCCCCCTCACAGCTCTTGGTTCAATCTCATATGTGCATCCAGAAAACAGATGAATTCAACCATCAAGCAAGGCACATTTTTTTCTGCAGGGTAGAATCTGTCATCAACAAATCCAACCTCTCAATAGCAACCTTGAAAAGTCAAGGTCCAGCCCACCATCTTGGGAGTTGAAAAATGATTACCAGGGGTATCAAACTGCAGGCCCACGGGCTAGCTGCATCATAGGAAAACTGCACCCACCCCATTGCCGGCAATGGGGGGAAAAAAGTCACGCTATGTCGCGACACATCATGTGACATTGCGAGTTTGACACCCCTGGATTAACCAGACTTCCCCAGCCAGGCACTTTCTTTTTAGTGGAGATGGACTCCAGCTTCCATCCTCCCCAGCCAGGGTAGCCTTGCATTTTTCCTCTAATGGCTGAGAGCTCTTAGAAGCGGCTTGCGGTTCTCCCTCCATCTGCTTACAGGCGTTCCGCAAACAAGGACTGAATTTTGTCAGGGCTATGATGAGGAGAGAGATAAATAGGTGTGACATTTATGACTGATGTGCTGTCAAGTCTTTCTACACCAGACTTGGGAAAAGTGACACCGCTGTCAACTAGCCGCTGCAGAGGGAAGAGGTCTCTGATGAACCTTCTAATGTGGTAAATGGCACTCTTAATTCTTCATTAAGGGGGAAAAGACAGATTTGGCTATGTAATTTTCTCCATGCTGCCTGTTTTAAAGATTCCAATAACCCAACATTTACAGTTGACTAAGCAAAGATTGCTTTTGCTTGCTGGCTTTCCTTCTCTCATTCCCCAGCCCAAGCCTTATCCTGGACTCCAAGCCACAGAAACGGGCATACAGATTCGAAGGAAGCATTGCTTAAACACAGACTTATTGCCTTAGTTATCTTTAATGACTTTGAAATGTATTGGCCTCATTATGGAGCAGTGCAGTTATCAGTTCCTCTAATTAGGTGATGTGGTCCCATAAGAAATTCAAAGTTAAAGTGTCATTAAAAAAAGAGAGAGACTGAGTTAGCAGCATCTATTACAGGCAATAGAGGGTAGAGTAGATTTTCAGTTGTGGTATATTCTCTCCCCCAAGTGATGAATTTCATTAGATGACAAGAGATATACCTTCTGCTTGCCTTTCTTTGTGCATCTGTAGAAAGGAGAGAGGAAATGATGTTTTTTATTTGCGGTTTTCTTGAATGTAATCAAAGAAAGTTGGGTTTAAGACCCATTGAGGAGCACGAGTAGAACCACTGCAGATCCTGGCCACCAATCACTTATCCATCCTGTGTGTGTGTGTGTGTGTGTGTGTGTGTGTGTGTGTGTGTGTGTAAATTAAAACTGAATGAAAAAAAATAATTGGGTTGTTGTTGACCATACCCTAGTCAAGGAACTACCAATACAAACAAACAAGCTAAGAGTAAACAATAGCCTAATCAAGGAAGCAACAAGAATATTCTCACCAACTTTGACAGGGCAAGTCACTACTATACAAAATGAGGGCAAATTGCACTTCCTTGTAGCAGTGATGATGTTACCTTGATTGGTAATGAAACATCTGCAAGAAAACAACCAACCTCAGAGAGCACCAAGGACCCCAGTCTTGTTTACTGTATGATTTTTTGAGTTGGTAGTTCATTGATTGGGGGACTGCTTACTGCTTAATTGGTTTCTGTTTTCCAAGAGTCACAATATCATGATCCCAAAAGTACTTACTGGCATCCAAAGATGTTCCCCAAAATGTTTCTACTGATTCAGGATAGAGATCTCTTGTTTCAGATACTTATTGAACAGCTGCAATAATATCACTTTCTATTTGACATAAAGACAACAGTTCCCAGCAGTTAATTTATGGCTTCTAAGAAGAATCATCTAATGCCTCACCCCCTTTGGTATGGATAGAGGCGAAGAAGGAATATTGTGGAAAGTCTTTCTTTAGCAAAGTTCAGAGATATAGTAAATGGGCATTACTGTAGTTGGGCCAAATACTGGGATATCCTGAATGTTTGCTTAAGTTGCTGAACTTGTTAAGAAGTAGCAGTGCCTGATCCATAATTGTTCTCACCAAGGGATGAACTGTAACTCCAACCACTTAGAGCTGGAATAGGTTTTGAGTGAACTCAGTTTCAGATATGGGTCCCAAGATCCATGGTAAGCCGTTCTGATGGAAATTAGAAATGATTTTGGAAGGGGGTGAAGAGGGCTAAACAAGAAGCTTCAGCAGATTGAATAGAATGGAAAACAAATTTCATGAAAAGAATGGGTGTGAAACTGAAGAGAAGAAATTCTGGTGGAAGTATATTAAAGATGATATGGACATATCAAAGAGTGAAAGAAATGATATAAATGTTAGCTTCCCAAAAAAAACATGTATCTAAAGGAAATTAAAAGCATTGTGAGAGTGTTAACAAATGATAAGGCTGCAGGTGAAGATGGTGCACCTGGAGAAATGTTACAATGTGGATAGGTGTCTTATGTACGTGTGAAAGCATCTATATATAATAGGTGGAAAAAATGTTGTAATTGTCTCCTTATGCAAAGGTGAAGGTAACAAGAGTGTCAACCCTTTGAGGTAGACCAGATCAGGAAACTGACTCTACAAGGACTATTGGAACTCTAATTTATCATTAAATAAATAGCAGAATCATAAAAGCTTGACTACGATTTTTCTCTTCCCCTTCTTATGCCAAACAGCATTAAAAGGATGGA
>NW_015388835.1:235230-243261 GCF_001527695.2 Protobothrops mucrosquamatus
AAAAATGTTGTAATTGTCTCCTTATGCAAAGGTGAAGGTAACAAGAGTGTCAACCCTTTGAGGTAGACCAGATCAGGAAACTGACTCTACAAGGACTATTGGAACTCTAATTTATCATTAAATAAATAGCAGAATCATAAAAGCTTGACTACGATTTTTCTCTTCCCCTTCTTATGCCAAACAGCATTAAAAGGATGGAGATCTTGAGTTTCTTTCTCACTCTCTTCTCCCTTTCATAGCTACGTTGACCTAATGACTGTCAAATACCTTCTTCAAGGTCACCTCTGTGCCCCTCTACAAAAAGTATAGGCAAAAACAATGACATAAATTTCATAAGCTTTTGTAGGAAGGCGTTTGGAGAATTCTGGTTGAAAGATTTGAAAGATTCAATGGAAAATGGAATGGAACTTTTTGTCAAGGTGTACAAACTATATTTTCCTCTTCGGGAAGTCATTAAGAAATGTATAAATATGAGAACAAAAATGTATTGTACTTTTGTTGAATTGGAAAAAAAGTGTATGCTAAAATGAACTGGCTTGAATTATGCAATGTTTTGTGCAAATATGGAGTTGCTGAATGTGTTACAAATGGTGTATGCTAGAAACAAAGCATGCACGAGTGTAAATGGATTGTTTAGTGAATGCTTCAACATCAAGAGAGGAGATGTATGATGTCCCCTTGGTCTCTTCATGTATTTATGCAGAAATGTTTAAGGAATGCTTGTAGTGATGTTGGAAATATATTGGCTAGGGACATGAATAAATATTTACTTTTGTATGCAGATGATGAAATGTTGTTCACCAAGAACCTAAATGATTTGCAGCAAATATACATAGAGTGCATGATGGAATGAGAAGTATGGATCTGAAAATTAATGTTTTGAAGACCAAGGTAGTTATGTTTGACAGGGAAAATGGAGTGAACTACTGCAAGCTAAACAGTGAAATACCAGAGCAAGGAGATGAATTTTCATACCTTGGTAGAATGTTTACAGAAGATGGGGAAATTGCTGGAGGTTTTTTTTTTTTAAAAAATATATATATATAGAAATGCTGCTTAAAAAACTAGTTGATATTTCTTGCTCCTTGAATATTTGTCAACAATGAAAAAAGTCCCTTTTTGTGCCCATTTTGTTTATTGAAGTGAGAACTGGGTAAGTCAAGAGAAATATTAAATTGAATGCAGTAGAACTGAAGTATCTAGGAGTTTATGTACTAAAAGATAGGTTCAAGCACAATTGGATGCAACATTAATGTGGATTTAATACAACAGCGAGTGAACAGTAGGAAACATGCATTCAGCTGGATGACGATCAAATTGCAAATAAAGGCATGAAGCAAGAATGACTGGGTTGAGAGGAAGAGGAAGGCCAACAAAATCTTGACTGGATAATGATAATGAGACATTCAAAAAGAATAGTCCCTTTTTAAAAGAAAATAAAAGACCATGTAGGAATTGATGTATGAATATGCTTGAAGCAAAGATGGTTTGTAAAGACAGGAAATAGGGTTGCCAGGTGTCCACTATTTGAGTGGACAGTCCACTTTTTTCACATTATGTTCACTATTTTTTTTCACAAAATAGTGGACATTTTTTTTATTCAAAAGCTTTATGATGAAATAGTACGTAATCTAAAGCTGTACCGTCTACTTTTTTTACTACTTAACCCCCCCCCCCCCCGCTTGTCCGCTATTTTTTGGAAGCAGACCTGGCAACCCTAACTGGAAAACTATGGAGATGTATATTGTCTGGAATTGGTGTTAGCTATTTTAAGTTATTTGCCTTTTCTTTTTCTTATATCATCCATTTCTTGGTTTTGTTATTGTCAGGTGAAAGGAACCAGAATCACCCATGGGTAGGCCCAAGTAGATATTCTATTGCTGATCACTTATATTACAAGAATCTTGCATAAAGCTTATAAAGAGGCTATATATAAAGCTTGACTTGGATAATCCAAAGTCCTTTTCAACTCTGTTATTCTGTGTTCTGTAAAGTCATCTGTTTGGCCACTGGAAAAAACAAAAAGCTGGACTGAAATGGATCTTGGCCCAGACCAGCAGGGATGTTCTTATGTTCTTATATATGGCATTTAGAAGGTTTAAAGTTTTAATTTTTGTCTGTCTCAAATAAAAAAAAAATCAGCTCTGATAACTAGAAAAAATATCCCAAGATGTTGTAAAGGTACCATCAGTTAACATAGTTGATACAGGGCAAGATAGATGAGATGATGGTAGCTTTATACAGTGACCTCAAAAATTTGTAAACAGAGACAAATCTACCCATGTTTCTTGTACAAAAGATTTGTTTAACATCTATTCCACTTTCAGTCAGAAATCCCAGTTCCATCTTGGTTATCTTTTGTTATCTTGTAGTGTCTCTCTCTGGAGTGCCAACATCTGTGAGGTCATTTTGTACAGATTTGGTATCTCATTCTAATCTGAATTCCAGCATGAGTCGAAATGTCCATCTAAATATCACCAAATGCCCATCAAAGTTATACATGAACATAAGTGAGAGAAGGCTGTGTATGTTATCTTGACCTTATGTCAGGAGCCAGGATAGGGTTCAAAGGTATTACAAGTTTATTTCATGCTACCTGTACACAAGAATTGGATCTACTAATAGTCAAGACAAATGGGCGCCAGATAAGAGTCAATAGATTTCAAGAGGGGCTGGAGTTAGGTCTCTTGTGGGGGCATAGAGACTCCAAATTGATGATGTGTTTGACCCTTCTCTTGGGCTCAGTCTGGCCCTCTCCTACATCTTGAATATTACTAATCTTTCCCTCAGTATTGCTTCTCCAAGTAGAGAGGAAGTTGACCCCCCCCAAACCCACCTTCATTTACCCAACTGAATGTGGTTAAAATGTCAGCAGAATCCTTTCCAAGATTAACAAAAACATTACTTCTGTTTACATAGACATTTTGATTCATGCTCAGAAGATGCCCTTGTAGACCATCTTGAAGGAACGTTGGAGACAATTGATTGGTTCTGACATGTATATCTTCCTTTACTCATATTCATGTATTGTTGAGACATAGAATAGACACAGATCGTATAATAGTATTTTGTCTTCCAACTTTGAGCTTCAAGTTCTCTGAGGCTAGCAACAGAGATGCAAAACAAAGAGTATGGAGTGGAATAAATGAAGAGAAAACACTCCTGAGTGAAAATATCTTTGAAAGTGAAACCTGAATTACCTTGGTTATCCCCAGTAGATTTCAAAAGTAGGTCTATTATTTAAAAGGTTGCATTTAGTAAGGATGGTGTATTGTGCTTGATTGTTGGTGTTTTGTTTTGTTTTTTTGCTCCTTAGGCTACCTCAGTGATGGGCACCAGACTTGGCAAACCCAGAGTTTTTCAAAGGAATGTAATTTAAGTAACATGTTTTTCAGATATTGCAAGTATGGTCAGGCATTTAACCTTTTGGTTTTCTTGAAACAATTCAAGGTTCTTCACTTCTCCAATTGCTAAGGGCACTGCATATCCTTGAGTTGTCTTTACATTTTTGTCACATATACATGTAAATTCTAGAAGGACATTCAGAAATCACAGTTTCCAGAGAGAGAAAGATTCAGGAACTAGAAGTTTCTCTTTGTCTTGGAATCCAGCCTTCAGTGGAAAATGATTCTCCTGTGAAATTCTTAGTGTCTCTAAGACCTGAAAAGATTGTAGTTCAAAATTTTGGAGATCCACTGCCACTTAATTGAAACAATTTTAAGTGATATGTATAGACACTTTATGAATTCACTAGGTAAAAGACAGAAGACATCTTTCCTCATGGACTAGAAAATATAAAATAACCTTTAGGGTTTTGTTTGAAAACTTTGACAAAAACTACTTCAAGAGAAAGAGATGAAATACATGGAATTAGTTATCCCAAAGATGCTTTTTCAGGAGGCAATTGGAATGTATTGCTTTTCTTTGAAGACATTTTGCTTCTCATCCAAGAAGCTTCTACAGCTCTGACTGGATGGTGGGGAATGGAAAGATTTATACTCCTTGTAGACAGCTGTTCAACTGCATTCTTTTAGCGAGTTGTTAAAGCTACCTGGAGGCTTATCTGTGTCTTCAGGGTCACCCGAGTAGTGCAAATGGGCATGGAGCCTTCTTGGAGCTATTGAAAGGACTGTGTTGTAGCCTGCAGATAAATGATGTTGGATCCCTCCTGCTCTGTTGAGAGACGGATCCTCCTCCTCTGTTGAGGGAGGGATCTAACATCATCTATCTCCAGGCTACAACACAGTCCTTTCAATAGTTCCACACCCATTTGCACTACTCAGGTGAGCCTGAAGACAGATAAGCCTCTGGGTAGCTTTAAAAGAATGCAATTGAACAGCTGTCTGCAAGAAGTATAAATCTTTCCATTCCCCACCATCCAGTCAGAGCTGAAGAAGCTTCTTGGATGAGAAGCAAAATGTCTTCAAAGAAAAGCAAGAAAGTCTAGTTGCCTCGTGAAAAAGCATCTTTGGGATAACTATGACCTGGATGACTGAGAATCTTCATAGCCACGTGAAATTAATTGTACTGAATTAAAGGGGGAAAGTTGTGTATTAATGTAGTGTGGTTCTGTGATTAACAGTATATGTTAGAGTAGCTTGGTCAAATAGCTGGTTTATCAAATCAAAGTTGGTTAGGAATGGAAGAGAGGTGGGTGGAGCTGAGGCTGTAGATTATAGGTTGAATCCCAGAACTTGCCAATTACTGTATATGGAGAGGTGGTATAGGTGAACTAAAGGAGTGAATAGCAGATGAGTACACTTCTATGTTATGGGTTGAGGAGATGGGTTGGGCATCAACTGGACATTGCAGAAGACAAACAATTTGTTACTGATCCCTACATCCTGGGGAGAATACCCAATTCTCATTTCCAGGTACCCAGATCAGGGGTATCAAACTCACAACGTCACATGACGGGTCGCGATGTATCATGACTTTTTTTCCATTACCGGCAACGGGGTGGGCATGGGTTCAACATGACACATCTGACCTATGGGCTGGCAATTTGACACCCCTGACCTAGATGATTAGTGACCCTGACCTCAATCTACTGATGTTGAATATCAAGTCCATGTGCAATAATGGGGCTTGTGGTACATTGCTGGGGAAAAAGTATTGAATGAGGGAAGTGACAGTTCTTGTATCATGATGTTTCTGCCATATTGGCTTTTCTTACCCTTTATATAGCCATCCAGCTTGCCTAAATGCCATACCAGATGGCACACATCAAATAAAAACAAAAACAGTGATTACAAGTAAGAAACTATACCAAAGGAAAAGAAAGGCAATCCATAAACAACTTATATATGTCAGGGGTTAACAGAATACACACCACACTTCTAGAAAATGGGCTCATCTGTTACCATTGGCCGATGTCTAGGATGGGGGCAAAATCATATTTTTAAAGCTTTCTGGAAATCTAACAAGGTTGCGGTCATCCAAATCTGGGGGTAGGATAGGGCGACTATTCCAATGGGCAAGGGTTGCCACAGCAAAGGCATAGCTCCTAGATACGCCATTGCCTGCTGGGAATTCATTAAGACAGGGCCTCTTTGAAGCTGTTGAATCTTTTTTTTTTCCAAAAAGTTTGCATAACCATCTAAGAGTCCACTTCTTCAATAAGCCTCTAATGGGAAGTCCCATCTGCTGATTGACTGTGTATAAAGCCATCACATTTTCTTCCTCAATCCCAGCACACTGTCTTATAATTGTAAGTTGTAAATCTAAAGAAAAGAAGAAATAGGGGAGATGTGATAGCAGTATTCTAGTATTTGAGGGGCAGAGGGAGTCCACGTTTTTCACCAAAGCACCAGAGGGAAGGATGAGAAACAATGGTTGGAAATTGACCAAAGAGAGAAGCAACCTGGAATTAAGGAGAAACTTCCTAAAAGTGAGGACAATTAACCAGTGGAACAGCTTACCCCCAGACATTGTGGGCGCTCCATCACTGGAGATTTTTAAGAAGAGACTGGACAATCACCTGTCTGAGATGGTATAGGTTCTCCTGCTTGAGCAGGCGGCTGGACTAGAAGACCTCCAAGGTCCCTTCCATCTCTATTCTATTCTATTATTCTATTCTAACTGTCCCTAAGCAAGTAGCTCAGCTTAGAACCATTTAGTAACTGTTTAAAGTTACAGTGGCACTGAAAAAAAGGAACATGACCATTTTTCACACTTATGAGTGTTGCAACATCCCCATGATCAATCTTTGAACGCTTGATTATGATCACATGATCAATATTTGGATGCTTGGTCAACTGGTTCATATGTATGACGGTTGCAGTATTCCCTGGGTCATGTGATCCCCTTTGGAACCTTCTGATGAGCAGTCAATGGGGAAGCCAGATTCATTTAACAACTGTGTTACTAACTTAATAACTGCAGTGATTCACTTAACAACTGTGGCAAGAAAGGTCATATAATGGGGCAAAAAACTCAAAACTAAAAAAAAATTGCACTCAATTGTGGTCATAAGTTGAAGACTACCTGTATTGATCAAAATATCTACTTCTTGTCCCTCAGACTTTCTCTAACATTGGGTTTTGCCCACAACTTCCCAAATATGCAAATAACCCTTTCACATATTGTGCTAAGCCACAGTTATTGTTTATTGAATAAACCACATTTCCTTGAGTTCACACAACAGGGGGGAGTCAATATCATATGAAGCATGTTCTGGTTAAAGCTGACACGTGAATCAAATCAGATCAGAGTTTTTAATACACATATTCCAAGGTATGGAGTTAACATATATTTTCCTGTAAGCGTGTAATATTTTTACATAATTTGCCTGAAGACATGCTTTTTAAAACTGCAAACTTCCAAATATCAATTCCTTCACACACTACTTTCAGAGGCAAATTCTTTTTCATCTGCATCTTTCAGAAGCCTTCTTTATTTTATTTTATTTTTAATGTGGATCTTTTGATTGGAGAAAGCTAGTTGACTTAGTATACTGTGGCTGCTTATGTCTGGGTCTATTTTGGTGGCTCTTTTAATTCCAACCTCACAGAAATTTATCTATTAAGTTTATCTTACATCCCAACTTTGGAAGAACTGGAGTAGCTGTATTGTCAGAACTTCCATTATTATCTTAAGCTGACCTCCCCAAGCAAGTCCTTGGCAAAGCCCATTTATCTACACGGACCTCCTTATTACAGTAAATATATTCTGACGAATAGCAGAATAACAGAGTTGGAAGTGACCTTGGAGAACTTCTAGTCCAACCCTCTCTCAAGCAGGAGACCCTATACCAGTTCAGTCGAATGGCTGTCCAGTCTCTTCTTAAAAACCTCCAGTGATGGAGCACCCATAACTTCTGGAGGCAAGCTGTTCCACTGGTTAATTGTCCTCACTGTTAGGAAGTTTCTCCTTAAGTTTCTCCAGGTTGCTTCTCTTCTTGATTAGTTTCCATCCATTGTTTCTTGTCCTGCTTTCTGGTGCTTTGGAAAATAGGATGGACCACCCCCCCCATTCTTCTTTGTGGCAGCCCCTTGGATATTGGAGTGCTGCTATCATGTCACCCCTAATCCTTCTTTTCATTTAACTAGGCTAGAATGAAGGTAAATATACCTTCAGGATAACTTTGCAAGAGCCAATCTGAATTGGTCACTGGGACCAGAGGTTTATTCTTCTAAGCATTCAGGCTCATGCTGGAGCACATCAACAGGGAACTTCTCTGTCTCCAGAATATATGCATGTGACCGAATCAGATTGAATCTTGAAATATGTTCTGATTTTCAAAAAGGGAAGCTGGCATGCTACAAAAGTAAGCAACCGTCACTAGAAGACCTTTGAGGTCCCATCCAGCCTAATAATGCTATGTTCTATGTTCTGGATGGGGAGGAACAGACTCAGACTCAACCCTTCCAAGACCGAGTGGCTGTGGTTGCCGGCGCCTCGGCATAGTCAGCTGATTCCATCGCTGTCTATAGGGGGTGAAATTTTGGCCCCCTCAGAGAGGGCACGCAACTTGGGTGTCCTCCTGGATCCACGGCTGACACTGGAAGACCATTTGTCGGCCGTGACCAG
>NW_015388835.1:243562-246439 GCF_001527695.2 Protobothrops mucrosquamatus
AGACATGGCTTTTTCAGCAAGCGGGTCTGGCCTAGGGAGAATTTTAAATAGGGACAATTTTAATTATTATTTTAATATGACACAGCGGTAAATATTTGTTTTTAATTGGTTTTTATTGGGGATAGTGCTCTGTACTGTTTTAATATGCTGTGAGCCGCCCTGAGTCCTGTGGGGAGAAGGGCGGCATATAAGTTTGATAGATAGATAGATAGATAGATAGATAGATAGATAGATAGATAGATAGATAAATAAATAAATAAATAAATAAATAAATAAATAAATAAATAAATAAATAAATAAATAAATAAATAAATAAATAAATAAATAAATAAATAAATAAATAAATAAATAAATAAATAAATAAATAAATAAATAAATAAATTCTATTTTAGCATCTCAGGACTTTTCTTACCAAGTCAGCACCTGAGGAAAGCATAAAATGTGAACTGGGGTTTGAATAAATTCAAGATTGTGTTTATAGACAGTATTTCATATTTTAGGTGGTATATATATGTGTGTGTGTGTGTGTGTGTGTGTGTGTGTGTGTGTTTTTAAGAGCAGCATCTGATGTCTTGAACCAGGAGCATTCACAAAGAGGGTGGGGGAGAGTATCAACAGTCAAGCTGGCATAATCAAAGATCTGTCTCTTTTTTACCCATGTCACATGCAGCACATGTGAAAGTCTTTAATCATGCACACACAGTCACTAGCTGGACTTTTTTTTTGGCCCTCCCTGGCTTGAACCAAATTATAATTCTAGTACACTGTCCCTTTAATACAGGGGTGGGCCATTAATTTTCCCAAGGGTCAACATGAGAAACTGAAACTGTTGTGGAGGGCTGAACAAGTAGCTGCTGGCTGCCCACTTGCCTGAAAGGCTGTGCTTTAATCAAAGCCAGGGTCCCTTCACCGGATGACTGCCACCTTCTTAGGCTGGTCCAGGTGAGGGGCGAGCACTGTGCAGGCACAGAAAAAGTCATGACAGCCACTAGGCTGACTGAAGGAGTGCATGATTGAAGGAGTGCATGGCGACTGCATAGAACTGGACCCAACTTGGCTTCTTCTCCCGTCCTCTGTGGCACACTTATTTACATTTGATTTTTAATTTCCAATAGACCTCATGTGGGCCAGACAGAGACAGCCAAAGGGCTGGATGTGGCCCAGGGGCCATAAAATGCCTGGGTCTGATTTAATACCTCCCTCTGGCTCTCTGAATGAAGTTTGCCCAATCTTTCATCAAGAAACATCTCTCTCTCTCTCTCTCTCTCTCTCTCTCTCTCTCTCTCTCTCTCTCTCTCTCTCTCTCTCTCTCTCTCTCTCTCTCTCTCTCTCTTCTTTCTCTTTCTTTTTCTCTCTTTCTCTCTCTCTCCTTTCTCTTTCTTTTTCTCTCTTTCTCACACAAATACACTCTTTCTCTCAACTTTAAAAAAACAGCAATTATGTGCAAATGGTGTCTGATTTATTTGAGCCCAAGTCACTGGCCAGTTGTGAGTCACTAGAATTTATGGCCAAACGTCACTTGTACATGATAGGTTTGTAACAAATATCTGCCGCATATTGTTAAATTAATCTTCCATTTAAAATTAATGGAGTTAGACTCCCCAGGTTCAATGTANCAGGGCCAACAGGACCGTCCTAGAATGCATAGGTCCGGCGAAGGGAGTCCGTGGCACAGAGGGGAGACGAGTTGGTGGATCTCAGGTCTTCTGACCGAGGCCGGGGAGACAAAGAGTCTGACCTCGGGGGTAGTCCTTAAGTCCTCCCGAACCACCAAAGGCCGCTGGAGGGGCCATCGGGGCCACCGGGACTGCTAGAAGAGCCGCCCGAAGGCCGCCGAGGCCAGAAAGAATTGCCAAAGGGCCATTGGGAGGGCCAAAAGTACTTACTGGCATCCAAAGATGTTCCCCAAAATGTTTCTACTGATTCAGGATAGAGATCTCCTGTTTCAGATACTTATTGAACAGCTGCAATAATATCACTTTCTATTTGACATAAAGACAACAGTTCCCAGCAGTTAATTTATGTCTTCTAAGAAGAATAATCTAATGCCTCACCCCCTTTGGTATGGATAGAGGCTAAGAAGGAATATTGTGGAAAGTCTTTCTTTAGCAAAGTTCAGAGATATAGTAAATGGGCATTACTGTAGTTGGGCCAAATACTGGGATATCCTGAATGTTTGATTAAGTTGCTGAACTTGTTAAGAAGTAGCAGTGCCTGATCCATAATTGTTCTCACCAAGGGATGAACTGTAACTCCAACCACTTAGAGCTGGAATAGGTTTTGAGTGAACTCAGTTTCAGATATGGGTCCCAAGATCCATGGTAAGCCGTTCTGATGGAAATTAGAAATGGTTTTGGAAGGGGGTGAAGAGGGCTAAACAAGAAGCTTCAGCAGATTGAATAGAATGGAAAACAAATTTCATGAAAAGAATGGGTGTGAAACTGAAGAGAAGAAATTCTGGTGGAAGTATATTAAAGATGATATGGACATATCAAAGAGTGAAAGAAATGATATAAATGTTAGCTTCCCAAAAAAACATGTATCTAAAGGAAATTAAAAGCATTGTGAGAGTGTTAACAAATGATAAGGCTGCAGGTGAAGATGGTGCACCTGGAGAAATGTTAAAATGTGGATAGGTGTCTTATGTACGTGTGAAAGCATCTATATATAATAGTTGGAAAAATGTTGTAATTGTCTCCTTATGCAAAGGTGAAGGTAACAAGAGTGTCAACCCTTTGAGGTAGACCAGATCAGGAAACTGACTCTACAAGGACTATTGGAACTCTAATTTATCATTAAATAAATAGCAGAATCATAAAAGCTTGACTACGATTTTTCTCTTCCCCTTCTTATGCCAAACAGCATTAAAAGGATGGA
>NW_015388835.1:248121-255205 GCF_001527695.2 Protobothrops mucrosquamatus
CTTGACTTGGATAATCCAAAGTCCTTTTCAACTCTGTTATTCTGTGTTCTGTAAAGTCATCTGTTTGGCCACTGGAAAAAACAAAAAGCTGGACTGAAATGGATCTTGGCCCAGACCAGCAGGGATGTTCTTATGTTCTTATATATGGCATTTAGAAGGTTTAAAGTTTTAATTTTTGTCTGTCTCAAATAAAAAAAAATCAGCTCTGATAACTAGAAAAAATATCCCAAGATGTTGTAAAGGTACCATCAGTTAACATAGTTGATACAGGGCAAGATAGATGAGATGATGGTAGCTTTATACAGTGACCTCAAAAATTTGTAAACAGAGACAAATCTATTCCACTTTCAGTCAGAAATCCCAGTTCCATCTTGGTTATCTTTTGTTATCTTGTAGTGTCTCTCTCTGGAGTGCCAACATCTGTGAGGTCATTTTGTACAGATTTGGTATCTCATTCTAATCTGAATTCCAGCATGAGTCGAAATGTCCATCTAAATATCACCAAATGCCCATCAAAGTTATACATGAACATAAGTGAGAGAAGGCTGTGTATGTTATCTTGACCTTATGTCAGGAGCCAGGATAGGGTTCAAAGGTATTACAAGTTTATTTCATGCTACCTGTACACAAGAATTGGATCTACTAATAGTCAAGACAAATGGGCGCCAGATAAGAGTCAATAGATTTCAAGAGGGGCTGGAGTTAGGTCTCTTGTGGGGGGCATAGAGACTCCAAATTGATGATGTGTTTGACCCTTCTCTTGGGCTCAGTCTGGCCCTCTCCTACATCTTGAATATTACTAATCTTTCCCTCAGTATTGCTTCTCCAAGTAGAGAGGAAGTTGACCCCCCCCCCCAAACCCACCTTCATTTACCCAACTGAATGTGGTTAAAATGTCAGCAGAATCCTTTCCAAGATTAACAAAAACATTACTTCTGTTTACATAGACATTTTGATTCATGCTCAGAAGATGCCCCTGTAGACCATCTTGAAGGAACGTTGGAGACAATTGATTGGTTCTGACATGTATATCTTCCTTTACTCATATTCATGTATTGTTGAGACATAGAATAGACACAGATCGTATAATAGTATTTTGTCTTCCAACTTTGAGCTTCAAGTTCTCTGAGGCTAGCAACAGAGATGCAAAACAAAGAGTATGGAGTGGAATAAATGAAGAGAAAACACTCCTGAGTGAAAATATCTTTGAAAGTGAAACCTGAATTACATTGGTTATCCCCAGTAGATTTCAAAAGTAGGTCTATTATTTAAAAGGTTGCATTTAGTAAGGATGGTGTATTGTGCTTGATTGTTGGTGGTTTTTTTTGTTTTTTTTTTTGCTCCTTAGGCTACCTCAGTGATGGGCACCAGACTTGGCAAACCCAGAGTTTTTCAAAGGAATGTAATTTAAGTAACATGTTTTTCAGATATTGCAAGTATGGTCAGGCATTTAACCTTTTGGTTTTCTTGAAACAATTCAAGGTTCTTCACTTCTCCAATTGCTAAGAGCACTGCATATCCTTGAGTTGTCTTTACATTTTTGTCACATATACTTGTAAATTCTAGAAGGACATTCAGAAATCACAGTTTTCAGAGAGAGAAAGATTCAGGAACTAGAAGTTTCTCTTTGTCTTGGAATCCAGCCTTCAGTGGAAAATGATTCTCCTGTGAAATTCTTAGTGTCTCTAAGACCTGAAAAGTTTGTAGTTCAAAATTTTGGAGATCCACTGCCACTTAATTGAAACAATTTTAAGTGATATGTATAGACACTTTATGAATTCACTGGGTAAAAGACAGAAGACATCTTTCCTCATGGGCTAGAAAATATAAAATAACCTTTAGGGTTTTGTTTGAAAACTTTGACAAAAACTACTTCAAGAGAAAGAGATGAAATACATGGAATTAGTTATCCCAAAGATGCTTTTTCAGGAGGCAATTGGAATTTATTGCTTTTCTTTGAAGACATTTTGCTTCTCATCCAAGAAGCTTCTTCAGCTCTGACTGGATGGTGGGGAATGGAAAGATTTATACTCCTTGCAGACAGCTGTTCAACTGCATTCTTTTAGCATTGTTAAAGCTACCTGGAGGCTTATCTGTGTCTTCAGGGTCACCCGAGTAGTGCAAATGGGCATGGAGCCTTCTTGGAACTATTGAAAAGACTGTGTTGTAGCCTGCAGATAAATGATGTTGGATCCCTCCTGCTCTGTTGAAAGACGGATCCTCCTCCTCTGTTGAGGGAGGGATCTAACATCATCTATCTCCAGGCTACAACACAGTCCTTTCAATAGTTCCACACCCATTTGCACTACTCAGGTGACCCTGAAGACAGATAAGCCTCTAGGTAGCTTTAAAAGAATGCAATTGAACAGCTGTCTGCAAAAAGTATAAATCTTTCCATTCCCTACCATCCAGTCAGAGCTGAAGAAGCTTCATGGATGAGAAGCAAAATGTCTTCAAAGAAAAGCAAGAAAGTCTAGTTGCCTTGTGAAAAAGCATCTTTGGGATAACTATGACCTGGATGACTGAGAATCTTCATAGACACGTGAAATTAATTGTACTGAATTAAAGGGGGAAAGTTGTGTATTAATGTAGTGTGGTTCTGTGATTAACAGTATATGTTAGAGTAGCTTGGTCAAATAGCTGGTTTATCAGATCAAAGTTGGTTAGGAATGGAAGAGAGGTGAGTGGAGCTGAGGCTGTAGATTATAGGTTGAATCCCAGAACTTGCCAATTACTGTATATGGAGAGGTGGTATAGGTGAACTAAAGGAGTGAATACCAGATGAGTACACTTCTATGTTATGGGTTGAGGAGATGGGTTGGGCATCAACTGGACATTGCAAAAGACCAACAATTTGTTACTGATCCCTACATCCTGGGGAGAATACCCAATTCTCATTTCCAGGTACCCGGATCAGGGATGTCAAACTCACAATGTCACATGACGTGTCGCGATGTATCATGATTTTTTTTCCATTACCGGCAACGGGGTGGGCATGGGTTCAGCATGACACATCTGACCTACGGGCTGGCAGTTTGACACCCCTGGCCTAGATGATTAGTGACCCTGACCTCAATCTACTGATGTTGAATATCAAGTCCATGTGCAATAATGGGGCTTGTGGTACATTGCTGGGGAAAAAATATTGAATGAGGGAAGTGACAGTTCTTGTATCATGATGTTTCTGCCATGTTGGCTTTTCTTACCCTTTATATAGCCATCCAGCTTGCCTAAATGCCATACCAGATGGCACACATCAAATAAAAACAAAAACAGTGATTACAAGTAAGAAACTATACCAAAGGAAAAGAAAGGCAATCCATAAACAACTTATATATGTCAGGGGTTAACAGAATACACACCACACTTCTAGAAAATGGGCTCATCTGTTACCATTGCCCGATGTCTAGGATGGGGGCGAAATCATATTTTTAAAGCTTTCTGGAAATCTAACAAGGTTGGGGCCATCCAAATCTGGGAGTAGGATAGGGCGACTATTCCAATGGGCAAGGGTTGCCACAGCAAAGGCATAGCTCCTAGATACGCCATTGCCTGCTGGGAATTCATTAAGACAGGGCCTCTTTGAAGCTGTTGAATCTTTTTTTTTCCAAAAAGTTTGCATAACCATCTAAGAGTCCACTTCTTCAATAAGCCTCTAATGGGAAGTCCCATCTGCTGATTGACTGTGTATAAAGCCATCACATTTTCTTCCTCAATCCCAGCACACTGTCTTATAATTGTAAGTTGTAAATCTAAAGAAAAGAAGAAATAGGGGAGATGTGATAGCAGTATTCTAATATTTGAGGGGCTGCCACAAGGCAGAGGGGGTCCACGTTTTTCACCAAAGCACCAGAGGGAAGGATGAGAAACAATGGTTGGAAATTGACCAAAGAGAGAAGCAACCTGGAATTAAGGAGAAACTTCCTAAAAGTGAGGACAATTAACCAGTGGAACAGCTTAGCCCCAGAAATCGTGAGCGTTCCATCACTGGAGATTTTTAAGAAGAGACTGGACAATCATCTGTCTGAGATGGTATAGGTTCTCCTGCTTGAGCAGGCAGCTGGACTAGAAGACCTCCAAGGTCCCTTCCATCTCTATTCTATTCTATTATTCTACTCTAACTGTCCCTAAGCAAGTAGCTCAGCTTAGAACCATTCATTTAGTAACTGTTTAAAGTTACAGTGGCACTGAAAAAAGGAACATGACCATTTTTCACACTTATGACTGTTGTAACTTCCCCATGATCAATATTTGGATGCTTGATCATGATCATATGATCAATATTTGGATGCTTGGTCAACTGGTTCATATGTATGACGGTTGCAGTATTCCCTGGGTCATGTGATCCCCTTTGGAACCTTCTGATGAGCAGTCAATGGGGAAGCCAGATTCATTTAACAACTGTGTTACTAACTTAATAACTGCAGTGATTCACTTAACAACTTTGGCAAGAAAGGTCATATAATGGGGCAAAAAACTCAAAACTAAAAAAAAATTGCACTCAATTGTGGTCATAAGTTGAAGACTACCTGTATTGATCAAAATATCTACTTCTTGTCCCTCAGACTTTCTCTAACATTGGGTTTTTCCCACAACTTCCCAAATATGCAAATAACCCTTTCACATATTGTGCTAAGCCACAGTTATTGTTTATTGAATAAACCACATTTCCTTGAGTTCACACAACAGGGGGAAGTCAATATCATATGAAGCATGTTCTGGTTAAAGCTGACACGTGAATCAAATCAGATCAGAGTTTTTAATACACATATTCCAAGGTATGGAGTTGTTTAACATATATTTTCCTGTAAGCGTGTAATATTTTTTACATAATTTGCCTGAAGACATGCTTTTTAAAACTGCAAACTTCCAAATATCAATTCCTTCACACACTACTTTCAGAGGCAAATTCTTTTTCATCTGCATCTTTCAGAAGCCTTCTTTATTTTATTTTATTTTTAATGTGGATCTTTTGATTGGAGAAAGCTAGTTGACTTAGTATACTGTGGCTGCTTATGTCTGGGTCTATTTTGGTGGCTCTTTTAATTCCAACCCCACAGAAATTTATCTATTAAGTTTATCTTACATCCCAACTTTGGAAGAACTTGAGTAGCTGTATTGTCAGAACTTCCATTATTATCTTAAGCTGACCTCCCCAAGCAAGTCCCTGGCAAAACCCATTTATCTACACGGACCTCCTTATTACAGTAAATATATTCTGACGAACAGCAGAATAACAGAGTTGGAAGTGACCTTGGAGAACTTCTAGTCCAACCCTCTCTCAAGCAGGAGACCCTATACCAGTTCAGTCGAATGGCTGTCCAGTCTCTTCTTAAAAACCTCCAGTGATGGAGCACCCATAACTTCTGGAGGCAAGCTGTTCCACTGGTTAATTATCCTCACTGTTAGGAAGTTTCTCCTTAAGTTTCTCCAGGTTGCTTCTCTTCTTGATTAGTTTCCGTCCATTGTTTCTTGTCCTGCTTTCTGGTGCTTTGGAAAATAGGTTGACCCCCCCCCCTTCTTCTTTGTGGCAGCCCCTTGGATATTGGAGTGCTGCTATCATGTCACCCCTAATCCTTCTTTTCATTTAACTAAGCTAGAATGAAGGTAAATATACCTTCAGGATAACTTTGCAAGAGCCAATCTGAATTGGTCACTGGGACCAGAGGTTTATTCTTCTAAGCATTCAGGCTCATGCTGGAGCACATCAACAGGGAACTTCTCTGTCTCCAGAATATGTGCATGTGACCGAATCAGATTGAATCTTGAAATATGTTCTGATTTTCAAAAAGGGAAGCTGGCATGCTACAAAAGTAAGCAACCGTCACTAGAAGACCTTTGAGGTCCCATCCAGCCTAATAATGCTATGTTCTATGTTCTATTTTAGCATCTCAGGACCTTCCTTACCAAGTCAGCATCTGAGGAAAGCATAAAATGTGAACTGGGGTTTGAATAAATTCAAGATTGTGTTTATAGACAGTATTTCATATTTTAGGTGGTATATATATATGTGTGTGTGTGTTTTTAAGAGCAGCATCTGATGTCTTGAGCCAGGAGCATTCACAAAGAGGGTGGGGGAGAGTATCAACAGTCAAGCTGGCATAATCAAAGATCTGTCTCTTTTTTACCCGTGTCACATGCAGCGCATGTGAAAGTCTTTAATCATGCACACACAGTCACTAGCTGGACTTTTTTTTGGCCCTCCCTGGCTTGAACCAAATTATAATTCTAGTACACTGTCCCTTTAACACAGGGGTGGGCAATTAATTTTCCCAAGAGTCAATATGAGAAACTGAGACTGTTGTGGAGGGCTGAACCAGTAGCTATTGGCTGCCCACTTGCCTGCAAGGCTGTGCTTCAATCAAGGTGGCAGTGGGTGGCTGAGCCAGGGTCCCTTCACCGGATGACTGCCACCTCCTTAGGCTGGTCCAGGTGAGGGGCGAGCACTGTGCAGGCACAGAAAAAGTCATGACAGCCACTAGGCTGACTGAAGGAGTGAATGATTGAAGGAGTGCATGGCGACTGCATAGAACTGGACTCAACTTGGCTTCTTCTCCCGTCCTCTGTGGCACACTTATTTACAATTTATTTTTAATTTCCAATAGATCTCATGTGGGCCAGACAGAGACAGCCAAAGGGCTGGATGTGGCCCAGGGGCCATAAAATGCCCGGGTCTTGTTTAATACCTCCCTCTGGCTCTCTGAATGAAGTTTACCCAATCTTTCATCAAAAAACATCTCTGTCTCTCTCTGTCTCTCTGTCTCTCTCTCTCTCTCTCTCTCTCTCTCTCTCTCTCTCTCTCTCTCTCTCTCTCTCTCTCTCCCTCTCTCTCTCTCTCTCTCCCTCTTTCTCTCTCCTCTTTCTCACACAAATACACTCTTTCTTTCAACTTTAAAAAAACAGCAATTATGTGCAAATGGTGTCTGATTTATTTGAGCCCAAGTCACTGGCCAGTTGTGAGTCACTAGAATTTATGGCCAAACGTCACTTGTACATGATAGGTTTGTAACAAATATCTGCCGCATATTGTTAAATTAATCTTCCATTTAAAATTAATGGAGTTAGACTCCCCAGGTTCAATGTA
>NW_015388836.1:0-16500 GCF_001527695.2 Protobothrops mucrosquamatus
GAGAGAGAGAGAGAGAGATAGATAGATAGATAGATAGATAGATAGATAGATAGATAGATAGATAGATAAAAAAGAGAGAGAGAGAGATGTTAGATAGATAGAGAGAGAGAGAGAGAGATGTTAGATAGATAGATAGATAGATAGAGAGAGAGAGAGATGTTAGATAGAGAGAGAGATAGATAGATAAAAAGAGAGAGAGAGAGAGATGTTAGATAGATAGATAGAGAGAGAGAGAGAGAGAGAGATATGATAGATAGATAGATAGATAGATAGATAGATAGATAGATAGATAGATAGAGAGAGAGAGAGAGAGAGAGAGAGAGAGAGATATGATAGATAGATAGATAGATAGATAGATAGATAGATAGATAGGTAGGTAGGTAGGTAGGTAGGTAGGTAGGTAGGTAGGTAGGTAGGTAGATAGATAGATAGATAGATAGATAGATAGATAGATAGATAGATAGATAGATAGATAGATAGATAGATGATAGATAGATAGATAGATAGATAGAGAGGGGGGGAAGAATCAGGAACTATGGATAGAAAGGCCAGCCTGGCAGAAAATTGGCATTCCAGCAAATTTGCATTTTCTTCTTTCCAGGAACTTCCTGTTTGAGAAGAAAAGGCCTTTTGTCCACACACACACACACACACACACACAGGCATACCCCTATTAAGAGTTACCCGGGGTTCAGCTTTATGCAAATTAGTTGTTGATGAGCAGAGCCCAGGAAAGGATCCTCGGCTAGGAATAGAAGGCGTCAATTAGTCCAAGCAAACAAAGGAGAAGAGATACGAGGAGAAGGCTGCATTTGCTCCCCTCTTTCAGTAAATAAATCTGTGTCACGGCCCGGCCGGGCGTGCAACACACTTGAGGGAGAAGGAAAGGGAGAAAGGGGTGTGTGTGTGAAGGAGAGGCTAAGCATGCCACTGAGGCCGAGAAACTTGGGGAAAATCTTTCTAACTATCATTTGCCTGTCTGTCTTTCTTCAGACAGTGTTTCTCCAGTGTTGGAGCATCCACAACTTCTGAAGAAAAGCCATCCCATTGATTAATTGTTCCCACTGTCAAGAAATTCCTCCTTAGTTCCAGGTTGCTTCTCTCCTTGATTAGTTTCCATCCGTTGCTTCTTGTCCTGCCTTCTGGTGCTTTGGATGGCAGATGGGACCCCTCCTCTTCTTTGGGGCAGCCCCTCAAATATTGGGAGACTGCTATCCTGTCCCACCTCGTCCTTCTTTTCTCTAGACTGGCCATCCCCAATTCCTGCAACTGTTCATCATATATTTCAGCCTCCAGCCTCTTAATCATCCTTGTTGCTCTTCTCTGCACTCTTTCTAGAGTCTTAAGCATCGTGGTGACCAAAACTGGGTGCCCTGTTCCAAGTGTGGCCTTATTAACACTTCATGTGATCTTGATTCTACCCCTCTGTTGACGCAGCCTAGGAGTGCGTTGGCTTTTTGGCAGGTGCCGCACACGGCCGGCTCCTGTTTAAGGGATTGTCCACCAGGACTCTGAGATCCTTCTCACAGTTGCTGCTGTTCAGCCAGGTCCCTCCTATTCATTTGGTTTTTTTCCTGCCTAAGCATAAGCCCTTACTTTCCTCACCAGTTTAATTGGCTTTATTTACACAATGTTGCCGTGATGTCCCTGACACCAGTGTCCCTTGTGTGGGAGGCCGACATTCCTCCCTTCCAGTATCCAGGTATTAAAACCTGATCTGTGTAATGAGAAACACTTAAGGGTAAAGCATCAGAGGATGCAATTTCAGAAACACAACAGGGAAGGGATTTTGAGATCTTCCTCGTTCACATCTCTCCGCCGGTCTCAGAATTTCAGTTTTCCTGCACCGATCTGCTGTGTGTGTGTGTGTGGGGGGAAATGGCTGCCAGGAAGGGATCTAGCCAAATTTCCTTCAAATGATTTAAAAAAATAACAACTACTGAAATAAAATAGAAACTAACCCGCTGATAAGTAGACGCAAGAGTAGATTTTAGAAGGTTTCTGAGTCAATGGCCAGTATTTCCTCAACGTTTCAACGGACTGTTATGAAAATAACAGATGATGCAGAAATAGGTATGTACATTTGGTGGAACCAACTTTGCCAAAATATCGACTTTTAGCTTGTTTGCGGATATGAAAACGGTGGCCGTAACTGAATGTCCCCAGGTCAAATTTCAGAGGAGGGCCTGAACAAGCTAAGCTCTGATGATGAATGAAGAAGGCATCGGAGGCTCTTTGGCTGTTCTGCTCCGTTGGTGATTCTGTCACAGCAAGGGCAAAACGGCAGGAATTGATGGATGGGAGACCACAGTGGAGAGCCCGAAGACCCAAACACCCCACCGCCTTCCACACAATGATTTAGTTCTATTCTCTCCCTGGTCTCCAACCTTCAAACACGTCTCTTCTAACATACCTGCGAGGCTCCAAAGACACCATGATTGGAGAACCTCTAAAAACCATTGCGAGATGCCCACCTTGAGAGCCACCCCAAAGAAGTCTCTTCTAACGTGGCCATGAGTTCCACAGGCACCATGGTTGGAGAACCTCTAAAAAACCTCCTCCACTGAGAGATGGCCACCTTGTGAGTCCAAAAATGGCACCCTCGTGGTCCTTTTTTCCCCCCCCCCTCCCCACCTGGCAGGACGTTGTTTCATTTTTGCCCTGATTGTCATGTGGCTCAAAGGGCTGACTCACCAATGAAGCTTTGTGTGTGGAGATCAGATCTGGATCAGAGTCTGGCATCCAGCCCGTGTGACACAGAGTCATCCTTTTAAAAATACATACATTAAGTGTTGCCTGCAGAGAGAGAGAGAGAGAGAGAGAGAGAGGGAGAGAGAGAGAGAGAGAGAGAGAGAGAGAGAGAGAGAGAGAGAGAGAGAGAGAGAGAGAGAGAGAGGCGTTTTGGCATTGTTGAAAATTCCTGCTCTTTCTTTCCTTCCTTCCTTCCTTCCTTCCTTCCTTCCTTCCTTCCTTCCTTCCTTCCTTCCTTCCTTCCTTCCTTCCTTCCTTCCTTCCTTCCTGCCAGTTTAGGCAGTGCCTAAACTGGCAAATGCTTTTTCTTCCTCCCAGTCTGGCAGTCAACCATCCCTGTTCCTAAAAATCCACCCTTTTTTTCCCTAGCAGCTGTTCCCCCACCTGTTCCCATAATTCTCCTTTTTTTCTTTTCTTTTTTTCCGCAAGAGCGAGTGAGGGAACTGGGTATGTCTACTCTAAGGAAGAGAAGGACTACTAGGGGGGACAGGATAGCATCTTCCAATATTTCAGGGGTTGCTACAGAGAAGAGGGGGGGTCCACCTCTTCTCCAAAGCACCAGAAGGCAGGATAAGAAGCAACGGACGGAAACTCATCAACCTAAAACTAAGGTGGAATTTCCTGGCAGTGAGAACAATTAATCGGTGGAACTCCTTGCCTCCAGACATTGTGGGTGCTCCATCACTGGAGTTTTTCAAGAAGAGATTGGATAGCCATTGGTTAGGAATAGTCTAGGGTCCCTTGCTTGAGCAGGGGGTGGACTAGAAGACCTCCAAGGTCCCTTTGATTCTATGATAACACCGCTGCTGCGCGAGCTGCATTGGCTGCCGGTGGCCTTCCGGGTGCGCTTCAAGGTGCTGACTATCATCTTTAAGGCGCTCCATGGCAGCGGACCAGGATATCTTCGAGACCGCCTCCTGCCACAGACTACCTCCCATCGGCCTGTACGCTCCCACAGGGTGGGTCTCATCAGGGTGCCGTCGGCCAGACAGTGCCGGCTGGCGACCCCAAGGGGGAGGGCCTTCTCTGTGGGAGCTCCCACCCTCTGGAATGAGCTGCCCCCAGAGATCAGGGTGATCCCTGATCTCCCTTCCTTCCGCCGCGCCCTCAAGACATGGCTTTTTCAACTTGCAGGACTGGCCTAGGGGAAAATTTTAATGGGGTTTTAAAGCAATTTTTAAATTAACTTGACCAATTACTAATATTTGTTTTTACTTATGTTTTTAAATTGTAGTTTTTGGGGATTAGTGTTTTATCTGGTTGTTAGCCGCCCTGAGTCCGAATGGAGAGGGCGGGATATAAATTAAATTAATAATAATAATAATAATAATAATAATAATAATAATAATAATAATAATAATAATAATAATAATAATAATAATGATTCCATATCACTGCATAAGGCATGCGAATTGCAACACGGGACATCCCCAATCTGGGGTCCCCCCGCCCATGAGGGTCACCTAGTCTGTATCCCCCTCCCTTCCCAGCAAAGAGGGTCCACTCAACCCTGGAACAGCAGACAGGAATTCCACCGGGTCTGCCAGCTTGCTCCCCTTGTCTCTGCTCAGCAGCTGTCGGATAATAATAAGCAATTACTGCTCTTAAGCAGACCCAGCATTTGCCCAATGTGTAGACAGCCTCTTACGTTCTCCATAAATCCTCCAACAACGGCATCTATTAACACCCCGTTTCTGGCACGTTGCTCATTACCCCTGTTCCTTATCAGCCCCCCACCTCGACTTTGACAGGCTGCAGAGGGCTTGATCAAAGGCGGCAAGGGAGGGTCCAAGGAACCTAGGAAGGCAGCAGTCCAGCCCCAAGGGAAGGGTTAGTGCCGCTTTGTAAAGCCACACTTGGAATATTGCATCCGTTTTTGGGTGCCAGGATGGAAAAAAGAGGTTGAGACTCTGGAAAGAGTGCAGAGGAAAGAAGGACAGGATAGCGGCTTCCCAATATTTGAGGGGCTGCCCCGAAGAAGAGGAGGGGTCCCATCTACCACCCAAAGCCCCTGAAGGCAGGACAAGAAGCAACGGATGGAAACTAATCAAGGAGAGAAGCAACCGGGAACTAAGGAGAAACTTCCTAACAGCGAGGAAAATTAACCAGTGGAACTGCTTGCCACCGGAGGTTGTGGGTGCTCCATCGCTGGAGGCTTTTCAAAAAGAGACTGGGCAGCCTTTTTACAGGGTCTCCTGCTTGGGCAGGGGGTTGGACTAGATGACCTCCAAGGTCTTTTCCTTAGAATAACCTCGGGAGGGTCTTCTGCCTTATTGATGATCAAATAGACACAATTTGGAAACGGTCCTAAGCCGTGGCCTTGCGGATTCCTTAGTCATGCGGAAATACTTTAAACTGCTTTTTAAAAAATAAAAAATAAATAAATAAACATAAAAATCTGTTTGTGTGGGGGGAGCTACCCCAAAGCGCCGGGAAAGAAAACGGGGTGGTTTTAATAGTCGGTGGAGTCGGAGAGGAAAAAGTGTTGTTATGGAAACCGTTGGCTTGCGTTCTCCAAAGGAAGATCCGGATTCCGTTTTAATAAGGGGAGAAGCCACGGGAAGGTAAAGAGACAATAATATTTCTTTCTTTTCTTTTTTTCTTTTTTGCTCCCCCCCCCCCTGTTGTCAGATGGAGATGTGAATTTCTCTCTCTCTCTCTCTCTCTTTTCACTCTGCTGGAGAGTTTAATGGTTGGAGAGAAAGCAGGGACCTTGGAAGCCATGAGTGGGTGGTCTCCAGATGAACCATGGATGAGCGGAAGGAAGCCGTGGGTGGCAGGTGAGATCTGCCTGTTAGGAGAAGGGGGGGGGTGTCACTGCAAGGCTTCCTAGGATGGAGGGTCTTAGCCTGTCTGATGGACCACCATCCCTCACTGGAAGTGTAGGGATGAATGGGTGATAAAGTAACCCTCTAGTTGGGTGGTGAAATGTCTGCAAGGGAACCACCCAGCTCAGAGAGCACCAAGGACCCCACAGTCCTCCTCCTCCTCCTCCTCCTCCTCCTCCTCCTCCCACTTCTTTCTAGCACTGATGATGTTCCCTAGTTGGGTCATGAAACGTCTGCACGAAAACCGCCATGCTCAAAGAGCACCAAGGACCCCACAGCCCCTTTCTTCCTCTACCTCTACCTCCTCTTCCTCATCCCCCTCTTCCTCCTCGCAACCCCCCCTCCCTTCTAACACTGATGACGTTATGTAGTTGGGTAACAAAACATCTCCAAGAAACCAGAGATTCCTTAATTTTTCTCTTCATCTGCCATGTGGATGAAACATTCAAGCCGTGGGTTGTTGTTTTTTATATATATAAAAAAACCCGGCCTATCCGATCCCTGGATTTGGTCCCTCTTGAGCAGTTATATAATCTTGTTAGCTTAGCATGGAGGAAATTAAAGACGAAAGACAAATTAACTAAATTGCCTTCACTTATACAGATGCATTAACCGACGGGCTGGCCGCCAAGCCATTACGGGGGCCACGTTGAGAGCTTGAAAGGAGACTCCACTCGTAGTAGTAGCAGCCGCTGCTAAGCCGAGCTCAAATGGCTCGGGATGTCCTCTCTACAGCTGGTGGAAAGCATCGGGAGAGGGCCGGATTTGTGAAGCTGAGGTGGGCTCTGCCCCACTTCCTGTACTTTCCTGCTGCTGGACGAGGAGAATTTCTAAAATTAACTGGGATTGTTTCCCCTCTCTGTTGTCCGAGTGTATTTGGGTGGCCCTCCTTTCCTTGGAACACAGGAACAGCAGGCCATGCAAAATTGGGGTAAGATAGGACAGGACAGGACAGGACAGGACAGGACAGAATGCAGAATGGAAAACAGAACAGAACAGAGCAGGACAGGGTAGAATGGAATAAAACCAAATAGAAAAGGACAGGACCGAATGCAGAATAGAAAATAAAACAGAACAGAGCAGGACAGGGTAGAATGGAATAAGACCAAATAGAACAGGACAGGACAGGACAGAATGCAGAATGGAAAACAGAACAGAACAGAGCAGGACAGGGTAGAATGGACTAAAACCAAATAGAAAAGGACAGGACAGAATGCAGAATAGAAAACAGAACAGAACAGGACAGGACAGGGTAGAATGGAATAAAACCAAACAGGACAGGACAGGACAGGACAGGACAGGTCCCTCCAAGCAAGGACTGGCAGCAATTAATGCTAATATTCATCCTTTCTCTGCTCAGGTTCACAGAGAGAGACGTATTTTGGCAGAAGACACATCGCCCCAAAGATAATTGGAAAACTTTATGTTCAGAAACAGCTTATCTTGGGCAACACAAATAGTGTGTTTATCTTGTCCCTGGTTTTATCTGCCGATCTAGCGATTCTTCATATTGTCTCCTTGCCTAAATGAGCTCTGAGAATCACAGAATCCGAGGGCTGGAAGGGACTCTGGAGGTTTTCTATTAAATAATCAAGATAAATTATTGCAAGATTCGTGAGGAGCAACGAGACGGCCGATATTCGGTTGTTTTAAACCAGTTGCAATGATATTCCATACAGGTATAGAACAGGTGGTACCTGACTCAACTATGAGAGGAAGGAAGGAAGGAAGGAAGGAAGGAAGGAAGGAAGGAAGGAAGGAAACGAAAGGAAAAGAAAGGAATACAAATACTGTAATTTCCCACTTTTTTAAAAAAAAAACTAACCAACCTCATCACAAGTGTAAACAACTTCATATTCTTGTCTTAATTAGCCAATATAAAACTCTCCATTCCATAACACATTTTTTAGCAATTAACAAATCAAATAAGCAGCATCCTTTCCTTATCCAGTTGTCAGCAAACAGCACTCTGAAATATTAAAATTAATGAACAAATATAAAACTGAACTTTCTGCATCTCAGCTGCAGGCAAAACCTCATTGCATCAAGAAGTCCCAATACCGCGTAGGATGAACCTAAAATTTAACATTACAAAAAGAGACCCTTTCTCCTTTAAGTAGGAAGCCAAATTCCAATACATATTTAAAAGAGAGAAAAAAAATCTAATTTTAATTTCTGAACATCCACGGGTCAAGATGCTGCAGAAACCTTTTGGCTCACCTTCCGGGCGGTACAAATCTCAATAACGGCATTAATTTTGCTTATTTATATGCCATGATGGGGAAGGTTTCTACGAATGGACAGTTTCATTTTTCCTGACCTCTTTTACAACTTGAAATTCATCCTTCTCATCACCTCACTGGCATTTTAACTAATTGCCTCTTTTTTAAAAAAAAAAGGAAAAAAGGTTAACTTATTTTTTAACTTTCCACTAGTTATGATTTTAACATGGCATGGATTTAATTTCCCTGCATCATTTTTCTCCAGCTCAAGTTGCTTATTCCCCAAAACGTCCTTTTGTTTATCTGCATTACAACGATCCTGTGAGGGGCTGAGTGCGAATCCATAAAAATGACACCGTATTGGATGCCAGAGACATCTCAAACATCCAGTCCTGTTTGCACTGAGTCCAGCATGTTGTTCAAACTCGAACAATAATCACGATATCACCCTGAATTCTGCTTACCACTTTCTTGCAAAATCTGATCCAGATCAATTAACCAAGGGAACGGCTTGCCACTGGAAGTTGTGGGTGCTCCATCGCTGGAGGTTTTCAAGAAGAAACTGGACAACCATTTGCCTTGAATGGGATAGGGTCGTCTGCTGGAGCAGGGGCTGGACTAGAAGACCTCTAAGGTCCCGTCCAACCCCTTTCTCCCTGCTTAGTTTCCATCCATTGCTTCTTGAACTGCCTTCAGGTGCTTTGCAGAATTGGTGGACCTAAATAGGTTTTAAATTTAGGTTTACCAAAAGGAGGGTCCTTGGTCTACTGCAAGCATCAGTTTCCAAAATTATTCTCTTTTTTTCCCCTTTTCTCATCACGTCCATCTTTCATTTTCCCCAAAGCCAACCGACAGTCAGAAAATGAGACATACCTTGGCTGTTTTGCCGATGAAAAGTTAGAGGAAGAAAAAGCAACTCTTCCCTTGTTAAGTAAGTGCAAATTATTTAATTGGGTCCTGGAAGGAGAAATGTTCGGGAATTAATTTGCTTCAGATTTTATCCAATTTTCTCTTTTAGAACCAATGCTGTTCTCCAATTAAGTAAATGTGTTTTAGAATGGGGTAAAATAATACCCGTTAAGCCATTTCTATTGGGAAGGTTTTTTTCTTGCCAAAACAGCTAAGTTAGAAGGAACGCGTATGGAAACATATGTGCATCTCCAGACATTTTTAATTAAAAGCAAACTGAACTGGAGATTGGAAAAATTAAAAAGAAAAAAAAACCCAGAAAAGAGGCAGAATCCATGGACTTCTCTAACTTATTTGCAGAGCGCTGAGTGGTGGGCTTGGCTGAGGACCCCTCTGCCGACATTTCAGTGCCAAAAACTAAAGTGCAAAGATTTGAATTCATTAAAACCTGAGTGGCTTTAAAATGTGTGGACTTCAACTCCCATAATAGCCAATCATGCGTGTGTTTTTTTTAATCAAATCTAGAGCTGAGAGATTGCAGAGGAAGGGATTAAAAGAGAGTAAGCAAGCCACAATGGAGATACAGATCAAAAAGGATGCATTAGCATAGCACAAAGGAATTCTGGGAGCTGATGTCCATCCATCTGGGGAATTCTGAGAATTGAAGTCCACCCATCTTAGAGTCATCAAGTTTGAAAAAAAACCACTGGTTTAAAACTTTGCAATTGTGTGACCTCTGTGGGTCATATCTGATCAGGAACTATCCTCAAAACTTACATCCATTGTGCCAAATTAAATACGGTTCTCTGGTTTGGGAAAGAGAAGAGTTCAACACGGGGGGGTCTCTAGCTATCTGAAGGTAAACCATTGAAATCCTGGCTTCCCAGCCTGAACAACTTGATGTTTTAAGACCCAAAGAATCCGTGGAAAAGAGAGAAGGAAATTAAACACGAAAATTTAATTAAACCATTGCCTGATCACTCTCTGTGGAATGGACGCTGGCTGCAAAAATTATTTGTAAGAGAGCAATAATCGCACCTAATTAGGGTACGAATCAACCTGCAGTGTGTGTGGGGGGGGGGGAGGAATTGCAAATCCACTTGTCCCATAAACATTCAGGGGAGCAGAATCTTATTAAAGATATGTTTTATAGGCCCAATTACATGCCACCTCCCTTTCGGTTTATTCACGGGGGCTCTTTCTGATTTAAGCCCAACACAGACATTTAATTGAGAGACAGTATCAGTCTATTGCTTTAGTCCAAGGGCAAAATGTGGCAAGGTTTGATGGTTGCAGAAATTAGGCTGAGGGGAAAACACAAAAACACACCATTCGCAAGGTGATTGTTTAGCAAGCTTTGCAAGGCTCACTTCTTAGAACTAAGAAGGAAATTTCCTGACAGAGATCATAATTCATCAGTGGAACAGCTTCCCTCCAGAAGTTGTGGGTGCTCCATCACTGGAGGTCTTCAAGAAGAGACTGGACAGCTGTTTGTGTCAGACATGACTCTCCAATTATACGTTCAATCCTTCTCCCAATCTTTTCTTGTAATCAGAATTTGGAAACTATGTTTAGATGCCTTCAAGGAGCTCCAAGCTAAGATTCTGGGGACTTCAGGGGACTTCAGGTTGTCCAAGGTATGAGAATTATCGTGGATCTGGGATCTTTTGAAGCAAGTAAGTGTCAAGAAGGACCACCTCTGTTGAAGGTAGATAGAGTCACTTGTCTTCTCACCAAGCCTGGAGTGTCTTGTCTTCAAGACACCGTGAAAAGGAGAACGTGGTTTCGAGGAGTTTGGGGTGTCCTTTGCCAAGAAATGGAGGATACCACCATTTGAGGACCACCTCAATCGCTTGAATTGGGTCAAGCCTATCAGAGCCAGGTCTCCAGAGCCGAGCAGCTCCAGGGGAATCTGTTTGTTTTCCCTTCTGTGCCGTAATTTCACAATTTTGATGTTTAAGCCTCTCTCTCTTCCAAGTCTGAAATGCTATAGATAATTTAGGGCAATAACACTTAAATTATGACTCATCTGCCATAACTATAAATTATACATTTTCGAAATGAATATTCAAGGCTTTCCATTCAAAGCAGCAGCTGGGGATGGAAAGAATCTACTCCCCTCCAAGTTGCGGTCCAAACTGTGAGGTTTGTTTGTTTGTTTTTAAAAAAAATTAAGTGTGGGGAAAAAAAATGTGGGGGGAGAGGGAGGAGACGGCCCTCCATTAAGCAGAGGAGAGCGGTGGGCCACAGAGGGATCTCTGGAGAGCAAAGAGAACAAAGTTTAAATATCATAGCAGCGTCTTCCGTCAACGAGTCTCGAGGAAGTGAAAAAAATCATCTTCCAGCCCTCCAAATTCTTATGTGTGGAATAAAATAAGGAATTGCAATTCTTAAAAAGCAGAGGGAGAGGTATTTGCTCTTTTGGGGATGGAGAGTATTTGGGCACAACTGGGTTTTAAAAGCAGGAAAGGTTTCCTAAAATGGCAAATCAACACAGGACATGGAATAGGGCTGGAAGATCCTTTCCTAGTCTGTTATTCTACAATCTCAGATTAATTAATCAGTGGAAGTTATGGGGGTCTCCAGGAAAAGAGTGGTCGTGGTATAAGGTCTCCTGCTTGAGCAGGGGGTTGGACTAGAAGACCTCCAAGGTCCCTTTCCAGCTCTGTTATTCTACAATCCCAGATTAATTAATCAGTGGAAGTTATGGGGGTCTCCAGGAAAAGAGTGGTCGTGGTATAAGGTCTCCTGCTTGAGCAGGGGGCTGGACTAGATGACCCCCAAGGTCCCTTCCAACCCTGTCATTCCGTGTTCTGCATTCTAAGCCTCTCCAGTTGTAAAAGGCAGACGGTTCCAAGTATCAGTTGCGGAGGAACACAGCTTATTATCTAAAGCTTCGGGATTTCCCTTGACCTCCCCGTGGCCCAAGCCACGGACAGGGAATTTAAGCCAGACGGGTCTTTAGCCTGCCCCATAGGGGCACCCAGAGGCCGAGAGAAGGCAGTGGCTGAAAGAATATCCATAGCTCCAAACCAATCTGTTCAATTGCCTTGAAAGGATTGAATTAACCGATCAATCCATTGAAGCAAATTGAAAGCAACGCATCTGACTTCATTTACTCCAACGTGAACAGATTCACTCTCTCTCTCTCTCTCTCTCTCTCTCTCTCTCTCTCTCTCTCTCTCTCTCTCTCTCTCTCTCTCTCTCTCTCTCTCTCTCTCTCTCTCTCTCTCACTCACTCACTCACTCACTCACTCTCACTCCTCGCAATTAACAACTTGGGCTGAGCAGCCTGAATCGATCCAAACCCAATAAGCCACGATTCCGAGGTGGAGCCCGATCGGATTCGGATGTCAGAATCCAACTGGGATGCTTTTCGGAATCAGCTTCAGCATCGGAAGAGAGTCCGGTCAATTTGGGGTGATCAAACGCGAGGGTTGAAGCGAGTCAGACACGATTCAGTCTAACAAAGTGTGAGCAAACTCAGCAGATGTACAACCGCTCATTTAGTGACCACACTATTGGCCATTGCGGCATCCCCTGTTGGTCATAAAATTGGGTGTGAATCATGTAACAGCCAGCTTGCTTAGTGACGGAAGCCTTGGTCCCGATTGTGAGGACTGCCCTCATTCGTCTGCAGGGAGGGGCAACGGCCACCCCCACCCCAGAGACCCCAGCTTAGGTGAGACCGATAATATCCCGTCTCCTTGGGCAACTCCATTCCAAACGGAAACGAATGGGCTGTGTTCCCAGCCATTTTTATCCTCCCAAGGAATTATCGGAGACTTTAAATAATATTCTTCTCCAGCCTGGACATTGTTATTATCTTGATCTTCACATAGTTCCCTACGGGTGATTTAAGAGGGCTTCCCCCCCCCCTCCACCGAAGCGACGTAGAGATTTCAGATGCAATTACTGTCACTTCCCTGGGAGATACAACTAGGAGAGGCAGAGAGGAGAAAGATGTAGGCCTTGTTATTGAGAAGAAGCCTTTATTGAGGTAGATATGGAGCTAGGGGTGAGTAGCTGTCTCCCTCGGATCAGTGGGGACCCAGGAGCATCAGACAAGGAAGGCCCAACAGCGGTTGAAATTAATTGACAATCTGTCTTGAGTGCCTTGTGGTTCACCTCCAGAAAACAGCTTCTGGCTTTCACGTCTCTTCCCACAGTGGAGCTTGTGGAAGATCATGGTGTCATCTCCTTCCGCATTTAATGATCTCCAGAGATCTCCCAGAATAGCATCCGTGAAGATCCAGGGAGTCCGCTGGGAGAGTTGTTCTCTCCACAGCTCTCTTTCGGCCAGCATCAGAAGTGAAGGTGCTTCGGAACAAAGTGCAACTCGCTACTCCAAGGAGAAACTAGGGAATTCTCCTCCCAAAAGTTCTCAGAAACGGTCTTGACATTAGACGTTGAGCTTGGCTGGCTACCTAGAGAGTCCAATGGAAGCAGGGTTCCTTCACCACTCCAGACATTTCATTTTGAAATGACAAATCCTTCACCTATCGTAAGGCTCTCTTGAGAGACATAGAACATAACAGATTGGAGGGACCTTGGAGGTCTTCTAGTCCAACCCTCTGCTCAAGTAGGAGACCTATACCATCCCAGTCAAATGGTTGTCCAGTCTTGAAAAGCTCCAGTGATGGAGCACCTACAACTTCTGAAGGCAACTTCTGTTCCACTGGTTAATTGTCCTCACTGTCAGGAAATTTCGCCTTAGTTCCAGGTTGCTTCTCTCCTTGGTCAGTTTCCATCCGTTGCTTCTTCTCCTGCCTTCTGGTGCTTTGGAAAATAGGTTGACTCCCCTCTTCTTTGGGGCAGCCCTTCAAATACTGGAAGACCACTCTCATGTCCCCCCCCCAGTCCTTCCAACAGGAAGAAAAGCTACAGTCAGGGCAACAGATAGATAACAGGACGTTGAGCCCACAGAAGAAAAAGGGGTTAAGAAAAGGGGTCTTTTCTCTCCCTGGTTCTCTAGAAACTACAGATATTCCTTGACTTACAATGTCAACATTTCTTGGTTTTGCTAAACCAGTCATGCCCAGTTTTAGTAACCCTGGCCCTTTTTTGTCCGTGGTAACATCAAACAACCAGTTGCAGGTCAAGGATGGTCGCTTAAGGTCGTAACCCTGTGGCTGACGGTTGGCACAGAATCTGTTTGGCGCCTTGTTTCCTGGGGTTTCGCCCTCCCTTTATTTTTTTTGTCATGCGTAATTTGCCTTCACATAAGCGGCTGATTTAGCTTTTTTTAAAAAAAAAAAAACCCAAGAGGGGTCTTATCTCCTTCTCCCCTCCCCTCCAAATTAGCTCTTCTGATTTCAAACGGAAGCCATTGTTGCATCTGGCACTTAAGTGACAGGCGGTGTCGGGGCGACGCCAGCCTCTCTTTGCATTAAAGTCGGGTGCGACTAAAGAATTCATCAAAGTGACAAGGAACACACACAGGCAGCAGCCTCGCAGCTCCGCCGGCTTGCTTAGCCACCCCCCCCCCGCCTCCCCCAGGGGGGAGAAATAAATGAAGGGCTTGGATCCGGTTCAATTATTTTTTTAATTTTCAGCAAAGTTAGTAAAAAGCAGGAGGGAGGGAGGGGGCTTTGAGAGAGCCAGCCAAATATTCCATCAAGTCTCGGTTCCATTAAAGGCTTCCTCTGCTATGAATACTCAATTTTGCAAGCCATCGGTGGAGTGGCATTAGGGAACGTTTGCGAAACGCCGTCTGCGCTTCTGACTTCCTTACTTGGGCTCTTTATCAGCCCCCGTGTAAGTGGCGTGGCACAGCCTATGCGATGCAGTCGAATGCGTTCTTGAGAAAATGGATTTTAATTTAGCATGTCGCCAGGCAGCTGAATGTACTTCGGAGGTTGTGTTCCAGACACGGCCACGTTGCAGACTGGGTGGGACTTTTCCGAGGGAAGATATCACAAAACTCTGGGATGCGACACAACCGCAACTAGCTTCCGGCTGGGCCTGAAATGGAAGCAAGTTACAAGTGGGTTCCTCTGCCCGAGGACATCCAGCCCGCCCACCGGGATGGGAAGGGAGAGCATGTTAGGGGTCCCGTCGATTACGGGTGACCACAAAAAAGGGCCTTACTGGGGGTGGCCCCTCCTGCGTGGAACATCTTCCCCCCTAAGGGGGTGCTTTTCTGAAAGGCCCTAAAAATGTGGTTTTGGGGACCACAAACAGACGGAGGTGATCAAGTGGCTGATTTAGAACATAGAATCATAGAGTTGGAAGGGACCTTGGAGGTCCTCTAGTCTGACCCTCTGCTCAAGGAGGAGACCCTAGATCAATTCAGACAAGTGGCTGTCCAGTCTATTCTTGAAAACCTCCAGGGTTGCTTGTGTTGTTGCTGCCATGGGGTGTGGGGTGTGTCTCACTTAGCAATGGGAATTTTGAGGCTCAGTTGTGGTCACAAGTCAAGGACTATCTGGACAGAGAAAGTTTTTCAGGAAAACAGCGCATTTATCTGCAATTTATCGCCACCTGTCCGGAAAAACAAAACACTGTTTTATACTCAAGACTGAAAAGTACCCGACAGAATCAAAATGTAAAAGAATAGAATACGAAAGTGAATTTCTGTGAGAGCAAATTCTACGAGTTAAACAATAATAATAATAATAAGATGTACAAAATCTGGGATTTCAACCACCTCTCTTCCCGTTTATAACTTTTAAAAAAACAACCCCATAAAACAATCGAGTGATAAATTATACCTTTTGCACTTCCAAGCACACATCCTTGCAGGTTTTTCTTTCTAAGTTTTCAGAGTTTTAAAATCAAATATTCCCTTTAGATCAGCGAGACAATAAAGAACTGCGAAGGATTTCTTTTCTTTCTTTTTTTAAAGTGGGGCTTCTCACAGACGGGTGGAAGAATTATCCAAATGTGTAAGGACAAAAAGAAACAATAAAATTAAAAAGAGCCTGCTATCCAATCTTTATAAATACAGGAGCTGTGGATTAATTCCCCATGCAAAATGTTTCTGACTAGCTCGGGGTCCTGAAAGCACCCAATTTCCAAGTTCTTCCGAGGATAAAAAGTTTAATTACAGAATGGAAATTCGGGCCAAAACTAGGGAGAAATGTTTAACATTGTTCTTTCCTTTCTGCAGATCGTCTGGTTGGAGTTTGAATGGACCGGCTTGGAGATAAGAAGGAGCTAATTAATGCCTTGATCAAAAGACCCAAAGTTTCCAGATGCTGCTGAAACTCGACTTTCAAAGATTCAGGTTGCATTGCCGACGGTGAGGCATGCTGGGAATTGTAGTCCAGAGACATGGGGAGGGTGAGTTAGGGTGTGGCCCATCTCTTCAAGAGTGGAGATAGGAAGTTGGACGTCAACCCAGGTTGGGGACCGAGAACCCGGTGGGACCGTCTCTTCAAAGGTCTTCTGGAGAAGGAGTGAGAATTACACTGCAAGTCCCTTCTTCTCGGAAGGAAATTGCAAATTGACGTGATAAAGTTGATGATGATGGGAAGGTTGAGTCAGGCCACCTTCCTCACCAACCCAAGTTGACTCTCAAAGATCCAGGTTTTGTTGCCGATGGGTGAGGCATGCTGGGAATTGTAGTCCAGGGACATTGGGAGAGTTAGGGTGGCCCATCTCTTCAATTGTGAAGGTAGAAAGATGGACGTCAGCCCAGGTTGGGGGCAGAGAACCTGGTGGGGCCTTCTTCAAAGGTCTTCTGGAGAAGGAGAAACCCTACAGGAGGAGGGGGAGAAGAGGAGGAGGAGAAGAGGAGGAGGAGGAGGAGGAGGAGGAGGAGGAGGAGGAGAAGAAGAAGAAGAAGA
>NW_015388836.1:16603-56216 GCF_001527695.2 Protobothrops mucrosquamatus
AGAAGAAGAAGAAGAAGAAGAAGAGGAGGAGGAGGAGGAGGAGGAGGAGGAGGAGGAGGAGGAGAAGAAGAAGAAGAAGAAGAAGAAGAAGAAGAAGAAGAAGAAGAAGAAGAAGAAGAAGAAGAAGAAGAAGAAGAGGAGGAGGAGGAGGAGGAGGAGGAGGAGGAGGAGGAGGAGGAACTTCTGAAAACACCCACAAGGACTTCATTAAATGAACTGTTTACCGTGACGTTTGACTCAGAGGAGCTGCCATTAAATCCCAGCATTTTATGTGGAATTAACAGCCGGAATTGTTCTTACTGCTGACATCCAGCCCTTTTTCCCTTGCTCGCTTCTTGTGGAATAAATTAACAAATTTCCACTCTTGGCGAAGGGAAGAACACAGCGAGCTGGGAAATGCTTACCAAACATCTCCGAGCTGCTGCTTCCCTAAATCTTTTTTTTTTTTTTTTACAATGAATCCCTGGCAAGACCTCAGAGGAAAATAATTTAGATTTCAGCTTGTCTGCCTGGCTTCAGATTCCGCCCTGCCATTCTGGGGGAGTGGGCGCCAGGAAAGGCCTGGCAGGCTTCTCTGTGGGGCCCAGGAAATGGGTGGGGGCCAGAGCTCGGACCCTCCTTTTTGCACTGGGGGGGTAATGTAGGTGTTAGGGGCAACGGGTGGACACCCTAAGGCTTGCAGTTGATTAATTCAGCATTTTCTGATTTTATGAACTGCTTTGCCATGTCGGTTAAGCAAAACTCTGCAGTCATCTGGCACCGATGATGTTACCTAGCTGGGTCATGAAACATCTGCGACAAAATAACTAGGGAGCACTAAGGACCCCACAGTTGTCCTCCTCCTCCTCCCCCTTCCTTCTTCCTCATTCTTATTCCTCCTCCTCCTCTTCCTCTTTGCAAAGTGGGCTACCTCTACTTCATCCAAGGGCACAACGGTTGCCACACACAAGCTCGACAAGGCTCTTTCAGCCCGCTTCCCGGGAGCCCTTAATGAAATGAACTCCGTCCCAGAATCCAGAGTCTATTTGTGACGGAGGCTTCCCACCAAGCTAAGAGCTCAGGAAGAATTAAGGTCCCTGAGGAATCGGGCTCTTAGTTACAGCGATGGCTCTTCAGCAAAGCCCCCTCAACAAGAGACCGGAGTGAGCAACCGATTTTGAAGCGTGCTTCCGCATGCGTTAAGAGAAATTGTGTGCCTGGCTGAAAAAGAGAGAGAGCGAGAGCGATAGAGATGAGAGAGAGAGAGATGAGAGAAAGAGATACCTAGAAGAGAGAGAGGAAGGATAGATAGATAGATAGATAGACAGACAGACAGACAGACAGACAGACAGACAGACAGACAGACAGATAGATAGATGGACACAGAGAGAGAGAGGGAGGGAGAGAGAGAGATGAGAGAGAAAGAGAGAGATGAGAGAAAGATATCTAGAAGAGAGAGAGGAAGGATAGATAGATAGATAGATAGATAGATAGATAGATAGATAGATAGATAGATAGATAGATAGATAGATAGATAGATAGATAGATAGATAGATTAGACAGACAGACAGACAGACAGACAGATGGACACAGAGAGAGAGAGGGAGGGAGAGAGAGAGAGAGAGATGAGAGAGAAAGAGAGAGATGAGAGAAAGATATCTAGAAGAGAGAGAGGAAGGATAGATAGATAGACAGACAGACAGACAGACAGACAGAGACAGAGAGACACAGAGATCAAGGAGAAAATTTGCCTTCTTTTGGAGAATTTCTCTTAGATGGCTCTTTCCTTGGTACTCCAGAGCTGAGATTTTAATCCAATGTTTTTGCAAAGATTGATCAACTTGAAGTTCTTTCTCTATGAATGTGGAAGAGAGAGAGAGAGAGGGAGGGAGGGAGGGAAAGAGAGATCCATCCCTCTGTCTTTCTGTCTGCCTGCCTGCCTGCCTGCCTGCCTGCCTATCTATCATGTTCCTTGTTTATCTCAGAACCATAGCATCCTAGGGCTGGAAGGGGCCTCGGAGGTCATCTAGTCCAACCCCCTGCTCAAGCGGGAGACCCTCAACCCTTTCAGACAAGCGGCTGTCCAGTCTCTTCTTGAAAGCCTCCAGGGATGGAGCAGCCACAATTCTGTCTATGGAGATTCTCAGTCATCCGGGGGTCGTAGTTATCCCAAAGATTCTTTTGCCTGGAGGCAATTGGACTTCCTTGTTTTTCTGTGAAGACATTTTGCTTCTTCATTCTTGGATGAGAAGCGAAACATCTTCCAAGAAAAACAAGAAGTCCCAGTTGCCTCGTGGAAAAAAGCATCTTTGGGATGGCCCCAATTCTGGGGGGGCTTCACCATCGGTTTTCCAACGTGATGCGTTTGCGCCCCAAATCTGAGCATCTTCGGCCAATTTGGCAGGGAATTTCAGAGTTTCTGCCATCTCCGTAGCCCAGTCGGAGAAGGTTGTGTTAAATAAAACCGCAGCACAAAACTTGTATGATTTGTGCGACCCTCAACGAAGTTGCTCAGGGACCCTGGAAGTAATTAAAGTTCTGTCAGATTCTCCGATAAGAAAACCTTTAAGATGTTATTGGGGGAAAGGAGAGGACTCTGTGGCTGTTTTTTCTTCTCCTTCTTCTCCAGGTTGAGATGTTGATTTAATGGGTCCAGTGGAGAAATAACACTTGGTGGGAAAACAACTCTTTGTGAATATTTTTTCTAGATTAAATCACGGCGTCCGAGGAGGCAGGAAAAGACGGAGGATCAAAAAGTATTTGTAGAAAAAGTTCTGGAAAAGAGGAAGCGACCTTATCTTGCCCAAACAAAATTCTGAAATTTACTCTCAGCGTAATACGGAGTGAGAAAGGCGAAAAGGAGAAAGAGGCAGTCTTTGACTTACGACGTTCCTGCTCGAAGTTGCAAAGGTACTGAAAAAGGGGGTTTATGACCGGTCCTCGCACTTACAACCGGTCCTCACACTTATAACCGGTCCTCGCACTTACAACCAGTCCTCACACTTATAACCAGTCCTCGCACTTACAACTGGTCCTTGCACTTATAACCAGTCCTCGCACTTACAACCGGTCCTCGCACTTATAACCGTTGCAGCATCCCCCCCACGATCATGTGATCAAAATCCAGGCATTTGGGCTCCAATGTGGTAGTAAATCATATTTGGAAGTGATTTTGTGGTTTTTTTTGGAGAGAAGGAAACACAACTCGGCAGTCTCCCCCCCTTTCCCGCCCCCTTCCCTTCTTCACAACATTCCGATTTGCCAGTCGGCTTGTGTGCTGCTCATCTCTAAGGAACGAGGCAAAGCTTTGTGATGTGTGTGTGTGTGTGTGTGTGTTTCCCCCCTTGTTTTAATCTTCTCTTCCCGACGAACAGCAATGTTGAGAGTGCGTGTCACTCATCGCACAAACATAATTGGATTGTGCAAAGTGTTACAGTGTGAATTAACTTGACGGATGGGGGAAAACGTCACCGTTATTAACCAGCTTCCTTGGGAGGATAAATGTTCCACCTGGGCGAGAGTGAATTTGAGAAAGCGGCCTGCCAGGCAGCCATTCAACAGGGCGGGCGCTGGTTTTCATAGGAGGCATGTTTCGCTTTCCCGCCGTCCTGCTTTGTAACCGTTTTATCTCCTGACCACCCTTTGTCTGGAATGGCACAGGGTCTCCTGTTCAAGCAGGGGGTTATAATAATAATAATAATAGTAAAGTTGGAAGGGACCTTGAAGGTCATCTAGTCCAACCCCCTGCTCAGGCAGGAAACCCTATACCATTTCGGACAAATGGCTGTCCAGTCTCTTCTTAAAAACTTCCAGTGTTGGAGCATTCACCGCTTCTGGAGGCAGGTTGTTCCACTGGTTAATTGTTCTCACTGTCAGGAAGTTTCTCCTTAGTTCTAGATTGCTTCTCTCCTTGATTAGTTTCCTTGATTAGTTGGGTTAGATGACCTCCGAGGTCCCTTCCAACTCTGTTATTCCAATATTCCAACAGAAGATTCTGTTATTCTCTCAATAGTCCTGCACTGACTAAAACATTGTGGCATGACGGCTTGCCTGATACGATTTTTCCCCTCCACGAGGGCGCTTAATGCGGTTAAGAGCAGAACCTCAACCCTAAATTCAATTCAGCTCAATTCAATCCCGCCTCGCCAAAGAGCCCGGCGGCCAAAACCTCTCCTCCTCCGTCAGCAGAAAAAGCCGATCCGGTCACAGCTGAATCGCTGTAAACACGGCCCAGGCGGCCTTCAAAGCGGGCCTGCCAAGTCCGAGCAGATGGAACCAAAACTGGCGTTCGCGTTGACAATTTTCTCCTGGAAGTAAATCATGTTTAACAACTTCCCGGGAAAACTGCAGATGTTGGCCAATCTGCAGATCTTGGAATGGAGAACCGAGCGTGTACCTGAGGCTACAACACACTTGCTGCCGTGTTTAAAAAAAGAGAGACACACACCCGACGGAAAAGATCAAAGAAGAGCCACGGAGCAGGGACCGTCGGTGCAAAACAAGCAATATTTGGGCACTGACAGTTTCCTTTCAATTTCGATTTCAGAATAAATCTGGAGGGGACCTTGGAGGTCTTCTAGTCCAGCCCCTGCTCAAGCAGAACATCCTATACCATTCTGGACAAATGGATGTCCACTTCCGGAAGTCCGTTCTGGGCCTGGGCAACAAAAAATTAGACACCGGTTTCTGCCGAAGTGGTGCGAAGCGGCTGGATCCCACCACTGCTCCTAGTCCTTCTTGTCTCTAGACTGGCCATTCCCAAATCCTGCAACCGTGCTTCGTATGTTTGAGTCCCCAGGCCTTTAATCATCTTAGTTGCTCTTCTCTGCACTTTTTTTCCCCAAACTCTCAACATCTTTTTTGTAATGTGGGGACCAAAACTGGATGCAGGATTCCAGGTGTGGCCTTACTAAGGTTTTATAAAGCGGTACTAATACTTCACGTGATTTTGATTCTATGCCTCTTTTTATAGAACCAAGGATTGTGTTGGCTTTTTTGGCAGCTGCCGCACACGGCTGGCTCGTGTTTAAGGGATCCTCCACTGGGATTCCAAGGTCCCTCTCACAGTGACTGTTTTTGAGCCGGGTCTCGCCTAATCTGGACTTGGGCCTTTGGTTTCAGAGGTGGCCAAATTCCAGCTTGAAATCGGTTCATCCGATTTATCTCCTGAGAGTTCACACTGAGCTTTTATGGGGCCTGGAGGCTGCAGAAGATGGGTGTGAACGAACGCCTTCCTTTGTGCTTCTCACTTTTTAATTCTCATTCTTGCCCAGTTCCGCGGTGGAAAACTGCCAGCTTGTTTTTGTGATAATTGTTGCCATTTTAAATCTAGCCTTTGTTAGCTGCCCGGGCAAGCTTTTGGCTGCTGCAAAATTATTTGATCGTTTCCATAAAGGTACGTCTACGCAGATTCTCAGATTCTCCCTTTTGACAGCTCTTGTTTGGTTTTTTGCAAGCACGTCCTCGGAATTATTTGCAATGTTTGGACTTCGCGCCCCCAGTTTTATTTTTGGAATACAGATAAAGGGATCCGTATTTATCAGCCATGCCAATGAATAGAAAGGGGGAAAAAACAGCAATCTTTAAAAGGAACATTTTCATAGCCAAACATTACATTCATCATGAGGCTTGGAAATAATTGTGAGCTTGGCACAATAAAATCTCCTCTCTTTTTTTTTTTTGGCTTTCTAACTGCCCTGCCCGGGATCTCAGTTGCACGATTTCCATTTGCTGGGATCAATAGATGCATATTGATCTCTGTTTAAAAGGCTTAGCTCATTGATCGCCTTCTGCAGTGTGCAGAGCGGGGTCTGAGCGGGGTCAGAGTAAATAAGGAAGCAGGGACCACCGCAAGGAACTTTAATTCTGACCCGCGAGCCTCCCCTGAAGTCTGAAACCTGTGTCTCTCCCAGGAAAGGACGCTGGGGTGAATCTGGGGCAGAGCTGAACACACAAAACCCCATCAAGTGAATAAGGGAGAGGCACAACAGTGAGGAACAGAGACCTTCTGCTCAGATGATTTAAAAATGCATAGAATCCTAGAGTTGGAAGGGACCCTGGAGGCCATCTAGCCCAACCCCCTGTGCAAGCAGGAGACCTTGTATTATTCCAGACACGTGGCCGTCCAGTCACCCCCAGTGATGGAGCACCGAAGGCAAGCCCTCCCACCGATGGATTGATCTGGGATTACAGAAGAACAGGACTGGAAGGGACCTTGGAGGTCATCTAGCCCAACCCCCTGCTCAAGGCAGGACAGATGGTCCCCAGCTCACGACCACAGTAACCCCGTTGTTAAGTGAATCCTGCTTCCCCACTGAGTTTGCTTGTCAGAAGGTCTCAAAAGGGGATTGCCTGACCCACCCACCCCACCTCCCCGGGACACTGCGACCGTCATAAATATGAGTCGGTGGCCAAGCGTCCGAATTTTGATCACGTGACTCTGGGGAGGCTGCTGAGAAACAGTCGCAGGTCTCAAGTGACTTTTTTCAAAGTTGTGACTTTGAACGGTCGCTAAACGAACGGTTGTAAGTCGAGGACTGCCCGTGCTCGAACCAGGAGGAAAGAGTGAAAGGCAAGCTCGCCATTGCCCCCTCCTCCTTTTTCTTCCTCTTTCTGTTTTTTACACAAATCCAATCGCATCCAGAGCCTCCGAGGCACCGCAGTGCTTTGGCGAGGGCAGTTTCTGAACAACACCCTCTCGGTAGCAATTACAGCGCTTCTCTAAATGCCGCGACCCTCTAAAAGTCAGGGCATCACCCGGGCAGACACCGACGTGGGCAGCCGCCAGCACCAGCCGAGCATCCCCGTCGGAGTGAGAGCGAGACTATTTACGCCGACCGAGAAGCATCTCGGAGAGGTGTCAAAACATAGCAGCACTCAGGAGAGGCGGCAGCGGCCGAGATGCAGGCGCCTCCGTTGAGACCCTCGGCCACCCCACTGGAGGCTCTCCAGGCGGTGTTGACACCACGACTCCCATGGGGCTGGGGCTGCTGCTTCTCTGCTGAATAGGTGGAGGAGGAGGAGGAGGAGGAGGAGGAGGAGGAGGAGGAGGAGGAGGAGGAGGAGGAGGAGGAGGAGGAGGAGGAGGAGGAGAAGAAGAAGAAGAAGAAGAAGAAGAAGAAGAAGAAGAAGAAGAAGAAGAAGAAGAAGAAGAAGAAGAGGAGGAGGAGGAGGAGGAGGAGGAGGAGGAGGAGGAGGAGGATTGTGGAGTCCTTGGTGCTTTCTGAACTTGGTGGTTTCCTTGCAGACGTTTCATGACCCAACTAGGTAGCATCATCAGTGCTAGAAGTGCCTCCTCGCTCTTCGCAAAGATTAGCCCTCAGACATTAAGAAGAAGAAGCAGCTCTTTCTCTCTCCTTTTTTTATGAGTTGGAAAACAACAGAGCAGAGATTTCATCCCTAAAATAAACTCTCTGGATTTCTTTGGGTGCTCTGACACCCAAAGGTGATGTTTCGTTTTTCACTTTCTACCGGAGCGCTTGCCCTTTCAGACGTGCAAAACGGACGTCAGCCCTCCCAGGTGAAGGGGACACGAAACACACCTTAAATGAACTCATTCTTCTTTATTGCAAGGCCACATTAACACAATTCTGCGAGCCCGACAGTATAAACATCTCGCTGTCGTTTTATCTGCTTGAGCCCTTAGGCCCAGTCCTTTCTAAGTTTCTTCCTCTGCCCCTTAAGCCACTGGGGTCTCCTCCCTCTCTTATCTATTTGTTTCCTAGGCAACCAGCTCTTCCCCTGGTCCCCCCCAAGGTCATCCACACCTCCCCTTAGAGTTGCGAAGGGCTTTTTGGGGGGAACAAGCACCCGCAGGAGAGTTTGTACAGCTGTTTAGACAGGAGCTAACTCTGCCTGTTAGCCCCCCTCCCCGGGTCGGCTTCTGTGGATTTTGAGAGCCTTGAAAAGGGTGGTAATTTTCCCCCGAAGACCACCGTCATTAGAGGTGGCTCATTTACAGCCAGCGACCAGCCAACGGGAGTGGGGTGGAAATAAAATACTTGTCAGCAGTCTGTGGCCTGCTCGGAGAGGAGAGACAGCACTAATGGCTGTCAGAGATGTGACACTCCGGGGAAAAAAAAAAGAAAAGCAAAGACGGGAAATGAAGTCCCTCTTGCACAGATCCTAGGTGGAGAGGAGAAGGCAGACACCGCATCACAGGGCCGTAGAAGGAGAGAAGAGACCCAGCCCGAAATAAAAGTCTGCATTGACCGAGGGAGAGAATCAAGATCGCGCGAAGTGTTAGCACCGCTCCATAAGGCCTTGGTAAGGCCACGCGTGCCTCCAGTTTTGGTCACCGTGATCCAAAAAGGAGGTTGAGACTCTGGAAAGAGTGCAGAGAAGAGCAACAGAGATGATTAAGGGGTCTGGAGGATAAAACATATGAAGAATTGCAGGAATTGGGTAGGTCTCGCCCAGAGGTAGGCAACCTTGGCTCTTTTAGGACTCGTGGACTTCAACTCCCAGAATCCCTGAGCCAGATTCTGGGAGTTGAAGTCCACGAGTCCTAAAAGAGCCAAGGTTGCCTACCCCTGGTCTAGCCTAAGAAAAAGAAGGAGATCTGACAGCCGTCTTACAATATTGGAGGGGCTGCCATGAAGAAGAGGGGGGGTGTCCCATCTATCACCCAAAGCGCCTGAAGGCAGGACAAGAAGCAACGGATGGAAACTGATCAAGGAGAGAAGCAGCCTGGAACTAAGGAGAAACTTCCTGACAGTGAGGACAATCAATCAGTAAATTAAATCTCTTTTTCTAGCTTAGGCTCTCCTTCACGCCCCTTCAGCGGAACGGCTTCCCTCCAGAAGTTGTGGACAATCCATCAATGGGAGTCTTCAAGAAGAGACCGGTCAGCCATTTGACTGGGATGGTAGAGCAGGGGGCTGGACTAGAGGACCTCCAAGTTCCCTTCCAGTCCTAGGAGTCTATGATTCTGAGATAGATGATAGGTAGATCAGAGATTGGACAACCATTTGTCTGAAATGGTTACAGGGTCTCCTGCTTGAGCAGGGGGTTGGACTAGATGATCTCCGAGGTCCCTTCCAGCTCTTGGATTCTATCAACTGGACTTTCTTAGCTGGCCATGGGGAATCCGGCCTTTAAGAAATGGTGGGCTATTTTCTCTCGCTTAAAGAAATTTAGAGAAGTCCAAACAACAACAAAAGAGAGAGAGAGAGAAAAAAAACAGCTGCAGAAAATAATAACTTCTCATTTTTTTTTCGGGATGGATACCAGCATGAAATGCAGTGACCTTTTGAATTAAAGTAAATCACGGCACACGGGACTTCTGCAGTGGGAAAGCCATTCTGGTCTCCAGATCCCAAGGTTAAAATTTCATTTCTTTTGGTTTCCAAGCCAAAATAAAAAAAATAAAAGAATCCCAAATTGGTTTTCAAGTAGAAACAAAGTTGGACAAAGTTTTTTTTTCTTTCATCAAAGCCGTCAAATCTGCCAACTCTTTTCTCTTGTTTCTCTCCTCTTTTTCTTTCTGACTTTCCCTTCTTTTCCTTTTTAAATATTTTATATCTCTATCTGTCCCTCCATTCATCCACCATGTCTGTCTGTCTGTTTATCTATCTATCATCTATCTGTCCTATCTCTATCCTATCCATCCATCCATCCACCCACCTTCCTTCCTTCGTCCCTCCCTCCCTCCTTCCTTCCCACCCTCCTCTCCTTCCTTCCTTCCTTCCTTTCTTTCTTTCTTTCTCTTTCTTCCTTCCTTCCTTCCTTCCTTCCTTCTTTGTTTCTTTCTCTTTCTTTCTTTGTTTCTTTCTCTTTCTTTCTTTGTTTCTTTCTTCCTTTCTTTCTTCCTTTCTTCCTTCCTCTTCCTTCCTTTCTTTCTTTCTTTTTTCTTTTTTTATTTCTTCCTTCCTTTTCTCTTTCTTTCTTTCTTTCTTTCTTTTTTCTTTCTTTCTTTTTTCTTTCTTTCTTTCTTTCTTTCTTTCTTTCTTCCTTTCTCCCTCTCTCCTTCTCTCTCTCTTGTCTTCTCTTCTCTTCTCTCTTTTTATGCTTGTCTGTCAGAATTCTGGCTGGCCCATCTCTGGCCCTGATTAAAAACCAGGAGCCACAACAGAAGTGCAGAGCGGCTGCACAAAAGCCAGACAGCTTGATATAACGCAGCCCTTAGCTTGGGATATTGCCTTCTGCTTGCTCCCGGAAAATGTTTGACATCTGTAATTGTGGAGAAGGATTGCTTGTTACTCCAGGGCAGCCTTATTGTTCCTTTTCCCTCCTTTTGCAAGGAAAGTGGAAAGGTGCAAGAAAAAATGGGAGCCCAAAGCAAACTCCCCTCCCCACTTAAGCACCGCACCGTCCATCATTTACTTCTTAACAGCTCCTGAGCAATTTGCTTCGTTCTGTTTTTAGCCGTTCCAACAAGGAGAAAAGACAATTGCATACACAAATTACATCCCACAAGAGCCGTAAAGACCTCCGCGTTGGCTCTTCTCTGCTAATAAGACGAGGTTTCTACTTTTAAGCAAGTCATCCCACTTAACCGAGGGAGGAAAAACCACTCAGAAAACTCACACAAACTTGGTGTGTCAGACAGAAATGTTAAAAGAAGAAAAAAAAAAAAGCCATTTTCAGAAGAAAAAAAGGCACCAATTTGGAGCACCTTCGGATGCTCTGTTGGGAATCAAAAGTTAAGTTTCCCCCCCCCCCAAGAGATTTTTTTCCCCCAATGCCAATAACCTTCTTTTCTTTATTCTAGCCAGAAAGTAATTTGGCTTTTAGAAATTGGACAACCATTTTTTTGAAATGGTTATAGGGTTATAGAGCAGGGGGGTGGACTAGAAGACCTCCAAGGTCCCTTCCAACTCTGTGATTCTGTTATTCTGGATTTATGGAGCTAATTTGCTTTTCAGAACCGAGTGTTAAAACTGAGGTTTAAAAAAACCCAGAACTTTCTCAGTAAAACAAGATCTGGACTGGATCAAACCACAGCCAGACCATATTCTAACCTATCATCCTGCATCCTTCCCAGCCAGATGGTATCATAACCCATAATTTTTGGTGATGAGCAATCTTTACAGGTGGTCCCCAACTTACGACCCACAGTTGGGACCAGAATTTAACCATGAAGCCCTGTGATCGTCACATGACTGGGTCAGATTTTGCAACTAGTTTGGCCACTGTCATTAAGCGAATCCTGAACTGAATTCGCTGGTTGGCAGCTGGCTTGGAAGGTCACAAACCGTGATCACAAGAAGCTGCCACGGTCGTAAAAGCGAGACACGTGTCCAATCACACTACCACAGGGAGGGTGTGACGGTCGTAACTTTGAGGATGGGTGGTAAGCCGCATTTTCTGAGGGCCCTGTAATGTCAAGCCATCGTTAGGCAAATGGTCATAAGTCGAGGAGAGGGACAGACAGAACAAGTGCAAAAGTCGAGAAAAATATATCTCATTTCCTGTCTGAATTGTGTTGTGGTTTAGCGGTTCCAGAAGCCGCAGGAAAAAAAAAAAAAAAGCAAAGATTGCACAAACTGGCCATCTGCTCTGGAGACCTTTGGGGTTTGCAAGGGACAATGGTTCCCCCCCCCCTTTGCCACTGCCCCCCTCCATGATTTTTATCAGCCTATTAACCACAAATGGAGGCAGGCTAATCCTAGTTTCTGGTTGCTATGGCAATTAGCTCTTAATCTCAAAGGGCTGGAGATCGCGAGGAGAGCCCTAAAAAACTGGAAGAATTCAAAAGTGAAGTTATTTTCCTGACTTCCTTCTCACAGCTGGACTAAGCACCAGAAGATAAGGAAGCCAAAAGGGGCAAAAAGAGCATGGCTTCGGGGCCAAGGGAGGGAGAAACACTAGACCAAATATTGGATTTTAGCTCTCCTCTGAAAATGGCTGTTAGTTCTGAACTGGCCTGCGAGACTTGCCCACCTTCAATCCATTTCATCGGGTCGTCCAGGACACAGAAAGATTATTTGGGGGGGGGTTGGTTTTAATTTTGGTTCCCCTCCTCCTCCTCCTCCTCCTCCTCCTCCTCCAACGCACAAAACATCAACAGCTACAATGGAAATTGGTTGCAAACAGACTTTTCAAATTCCCACCCAATTCGTGAGTGTGTGTGTGTGTGTGTGTGTGTGTGAGAGAGAGAGAGAGAGAGAGAGAGAGATGTATAGAATGATAAATGGATGATAGAGAAGACAGAGAAAGAGAAGAGATAGATGATAGATAGATAGATAGATAGATAGATAGATAGATAGATAGATAGATAGATAGAGACAGATAGATAGACAGACAGACAGATAGACAGACAGATAGATAGATCAGACAGACAGACAGACAAATAGGTTGATGGATGGATGGATAGATAGATAGATAGACAAATAGACGATAGATAGGTAGATAGATAGATAGATAGATAGATAGATAGATAGATAGATAGATAGATAGATAGATAGATAGATAATAGAGAAAAGAGAGGTGGATAGAGATAGATGATAGACAAATAATTCAGAAAAGAGAGAGAGAGAGAGAGAGACAGAGATAGAGAGATAGATGATAGACACAGGTGATAGGTAGAGAGAAAAAAAACAGAGATGATAGATGGATGGAGATAGATTATAGACAGGTGATAGATAGAAAGAGAAGAGAGATAATAGACAGTTGATAGACAGATAGGTAGACAGACGGAAGGCTTATCTACCCACAGCCTTATCTCCTACATTTTAGGAGGCTTATCCACCAGGAATGGTGAAGCTGACCCCCCCCCCCAGCTGCCCAGCTGTAATTCAGGGCATGTTGTCGGTGAGGCTGACAGCCACCATCCCTGATGGCTCATCAGGAGCCCCGGGGTCCCTTCCAGGGCCTGGAGCTCCACCCTCCGCATCATAGATCATGAGGGTGTCAAAGAGAGAAACGGACCTGGGGGAAGAAATGCTTTTAAAAACCAGCTTTTTTTCTTTCTCTCTCTCTCTCTGCTTTTCCTGGGAAAACAACAACAACCATATCCTGGATTTTTGCATATGTGAACTGAGCTCAAAACTGAGAAAAAACAGTTTTGAACCTTCTCAAAACCTTTTTGTTTTGTTCTCCCGCCTGCCTGCCTGGGGAGCTGGTGTTTATTTCAAGCCAGGATGGAAACCATCATAAATCAGCATCTCTCACGGCTAACGCAGAGTCGTTTGTCTTTTTATTTGCACAGTATATTTCCTATCTTCTGCTTCTCTTTACGAAAAGAAATATGAGGCGATCACGGTCAGAATGGACATGAGGGACGGGGCCTTGAGAGGCACCGTGGATTTCCTGCCCCCCCTCTCAATCCCTCCCCTCCAGCAGGGAGAAAGATGCTCAGATGCAGGACATACAGAGACTCCTCTACTTATGACGACAAGTGAACCCAGAATGTGTTGTTTTGCCCCGTTTTATGACTTTTCTGGCGACATTGAATCCCTGCAGCTGTTAAATTAGTAATACGGTTGTTAAGTGAACCTGGATTCCTCACCCCCAGAGCAGACACTCATTCAGAGTCACAGCCAGTAGCTTCATGGGGACGGTATGTGGTCTCCTGCTTGAGCAGGGGTTAGACTAGAAGATGGGGCCAAACTCACTTAACGACTCTCTTGCTTAGCAACAGAATCTTTGGACTGAATTGTGGTTCTAAGTCAGTGGTTCTCAACCTTTTTAATGCCGCGACCCCCAACCGGTCGTAAGTTGAGGACTAAACCGGTCGTAAGTCGAGGACTAAACCAGTCATAAGTCGAGGACTACCCAACCGGTCGTAAGTCGAGGACTTTCCCTGCCCGGGAGCACCGCGCATGTGTGGTTCCGCCCCCTGCGCCGGCTGAGGCATAGCTGGCAAGCGGCAGAGACAGAGCAGGCCGACCACCAACTGGCCCAGCTCAAGGGAGGTAAGGCACCCGCCGGAAAAGGGGAAAAAAATGGCGGACAGCCTTGCTTGGCGACCCCCGTGAAATGGTTGATCGACCCCAAATGGGGTCCCGACCCATAGGTTGAGAACCGCTGTTCTAAGTCAAGATCTGCCTGTCCTCTAGTTGATGTTTAGGACCACGGAGAGCTCCACAAGGAATCGTGTTGGCTTTCAAGACCATGGAGAGCGACAACAGGCCAGCACATTGGCACATCCTTGAACCGTGGCCACTAATAGACTCATAAGAGTTCAAGGTCTGGAAGGGACCTTGGAGAGCAAGAGAGAGATGGGGAGCAGGGAAAGGGGGAATCGGAGTGAGAGAGAGAGAGAGAGCCCTCTAATTGGTGGCAATATTTCCTAATTTAATCACTGATTTTTCCTGGTAACCAAGGACATCACCTGTCTCACCAGCTGGAAGTGAATTTGTGAACAAATTGTGCACGTTCTTCCTCTCCTCGTCTCGTCTGGGGGGGCACCTTCACCCCCAAAATTTGTCTTTGGGACGCGTTCGCAAACATCAATCCGTCTGGCTTCTCTCCCCGAGGGAAGCAAAATCAAAACAGATCATCCCCCCAAAGTGCTGAAGGGGTAGGAAAAGAAGAAGAAGAAGAAGAAAAGGTGTCAAACATCTGATCCTTAATGTTGTTTATAGCGATGACCTTTAAAACATGCCTCGACATCATGTTAACAGAGAAAATTGAAGAAAACAAGAAGGATTTCGCTTTTATGGACATTTTAATTTGGCCTGGACTATCCTGCCTGCAGTTTTCCTCGGATAAATACTTATTTTTTTTCCCTGAAGCTCATCTTCCCTTTGCTGCTAAAAGACTATTCCTCATTTTTTTCCCCTCCTTCTTTCCAATATATCAAAATCTGGAGATTCCAGCTTTTTTCTCTTCCCACTCCGATATGTTAAAAAGGGGGAGATTCTTTCTTATTTTTCTGGGCACAGACCAAAGCTGTCGCAAGCAGGCTGGCTGCATTTCCACCCTTGTGGAGTGCCCCAACATGTGACACTGGGCATTCTGCCCGAGAATTCCTGTCCTCTCCTATCTGACAGCGAGGGAAACATTAATCTTATTAAATGAGCGTGCATTATTGCTCTTTTAAGCAGGGTGGATAGTTTGGTTATTATTTCATGCCTCTGTTGCAACCTCCCAGAGGCACTCAGTTGGCTCCGTCCATTTGTATTTATTAAATGAAGGCGAGGCTGAAGGAGACTTTTGAAAGCAGAAAGAAAATCAAAATTAATGCAAGCTCTTGGGTTAAAAACCTCCGGTGTTGGAGCACCCACAACCTCTGGAGGCAGGCTGCTCCACTGATCGATTGTTCTAATTGTCAAGAAATTCTTCCTTATTTCCAGGTTGGTTCTCTCCTGGATTGGTTTCCATCCGTTGTTTCTTGTCTTGCCTTCTGGTGCTTTGGAGAATAATTTGACCCCCTCTTCTCTGTGGCAGCCCCTCAGATATTGCAAGACTACTATCAAGTCACCCCTAATTCTTCACACCTAGTTGCCCCAGCAACCTGAATGGATCCAAGCCACCAAGTTGTTATGTGGTGGGGCTGAATACTGAAGTCTGAAAGGCCCCAATGCAATCAATCAATCAAAATAGAGAGCTGGGAGGTCCTTGGAGGTCTTCTAGTCCAACCCCCTGCTCAAGCAGGAGACCCTAGACCAGGGGTCTTCAAACCTGGCCCTTTTATGACTTGTGGACTTCAACTTCCAGAATTCCTCAGCCGGTGTGCCACGTTTGAGGACCCCTGCCCTAGACCATTTCAGACAAGTGGCTGTCCAGTCTCTTCTTGAAAATCTCCAGTTTTGGAGCACCCACAACTTCTGGAGGCAAGCAGTTCCACTGGTTGATTGTTCTCAGGAAATCTCTCCTTGGTTCTAGGTTGCTTCTCTCCTTGATTAGTTTCCATCCGTTGCTTCTTGTCCTGCCTTCAGGTGCTTTGGAGAATAGCTTGACTCCCTCTTCTTTGGGGCAGCCCCTGAGATATTGGAAGACTGTCTATATCACGTCTAGTTCATTATCATGAACATTCCAGCATCTGTGATATTCGCATTTCTTTGCCGTATTCAAAAGTCAACAGGATCCACCAGCAGGATCCTTCGGAGACTCTTACCCTCAATTTGTTCTCACCAGAAAACTCCAGGACCATCTCAGTTCTCACCTCCCACTCGGTTGCTGACACAGGGACTTACTTCAGCCAGCTTTTGGCTTGCATTCATCTGATTTGCTGGTGTTCTTTTTGGTTTTGTTTTTTTTTAAAGGTGGCTTTCCAATTTTCTCCTGCCCGGAGTTTATTTAATAAATATAATTGAGTTAGTTGATCTTGTAATACGTAATGGCCCCTTGAGGGATCCCTGGCTGGAAGCAAAAGAGGCGTTGGAATAAACAAAGACATCAATCAGAGAGGGACAGGTATGGACCAAGCCCAAGAGATCAGGATGTGCGATGGAGGGGTGGTGTAATTAATAAATATATTATCCAGGTTTTAAAATGGGCCACCTTTTAGTTGATTGATTGGAAACTGAGTCAAGAAAAGAGGGTGGAGAAACCCGTAGTTTGAAGATTGCTTGCAAGGGATTCTGGGGGGGGGGAGAGCCCCAAATTTTGCAGCAGATGTCTGAACACACACAAAGAGGGAGTTGAACGGTCCTTGGTTCTCTCTGAGCTTGGTTGTTTCCTTGCAGATGTTTCATTACCTAACTAGGGAACATCATCAGCGAGGAGAAGGAGGAGGAGGGGGTTGGTGGTGAAGAAGGAAGGAAGGAAGGGAGAGGGAGAGAGAGAGAGAGAGAGAGAGAGAGAGGAAGGAAGGAAGGAAGGAAGAGAGAGAGAGAGAGAAAGAAAGAAAGAAAGAAAGAAAGAAAGAAAGAAAGAAAGAAAGAAAGAAAGAGAAAGAAAGAAAGAAAGAAAGAAAGAAAGAGAAAGAAAGAAAAAGAAAGGAAGGAAGAAAAAAAGAAAGAAAGAAAGAAAGAAAGAAAGAAAGAAAGAAAGAAAGAGAAAGAAGGAAGGAAGGAAGGAAGAAAGAAAGAAAGAGAAAGGAAGGAAGAAAGAAAGAAAGAAAGAAAGAGAAAGGAAGGAAGGAAGAAAGAAAGAGAAAGGAAGGAAGAAAGAAAGAAAGAAAGAAAGAGGAAGGAAGGAAGGAAGAAGAGAGAGAGAGAAAGAAAGAAAGAAAGAGAAAGAAAGAGAGAGAGAGAGAGAGGGAGGGAGGGAGGGAGGGAGGAAGAAAGAAAGAAAGAAAGAAAGAAAGAAAGAAAGAAAAGACCCTCCCTCAAACGGGGGCCTTTCGCCGCCCTTTGCGGAGCTGCTCCCTCGTTCAGGCAGCCCGACACCCCCCCCTCGGTGGAGGACGGGCTCCCCCCCCCCGGATCCAGCTGTGAGCCGCCTGACCCCACCCCGCCCCGCTAGCCACGCACATCCTCGGGAAGCCCCGGGCAGGCCATTAAAAACCCGGCTTGCTGACATCTCGTCTGGGGGATGAGAGCTAATCCGGCTGCGTCCTCCCTTCTGCCGGGATGAAAAGACTACAAAGCCCATCAGGCAGGCAAGCAGGCGGGGGGGGGGGCTTTGTGGCATCCTTCTGTCTTTTTTCTTTTTTTCCTGGACCCGGAACAGGACGCCTTTCCTTGGTTCAGCCTCTAATTGAAGCGCCCGTGGATGTACACTGCGTGGGCTGGCAGCCACGCGGATGTTCTTTGCGTTTCAGGCTGATTCGCCTTTTGTTTTCTCTCTCTCTCTCCCCCCAAGGCTTCCCCCCCCTCCCCTTCGGCTTGACAAGCCAACATCCGGAAGATGGAAAGCAGAGGCTTCGTCTTTTCCTTCCCTCCCCCCCTCCTTACTTCCCAGTAAATCAATATTACTTATTAGTTCCCCAGTGGCAGTTCTTTACTGCAGGGAGAATTCTCCACGGAGGAATGGGGGTGACTGGGAGAGCTTTGCGCCAAGGAGGGAGCTATATTTCTCTGGAATGGCCCAGGCTCTCCTGCCTGAGCAGGGGGTTGGACTAGAAGACCTCTGAGGTCCCTTCCGTCTCTGTCATTCTGTTAAATCCTCCCCTGTGACCTCTGGGGAGGAGGAGAAGGGAGGAGAAGGAGAAGGCAAAGGAGGAATGGTAGAGGAGTAGGAAGGAAGGAAGGAAGGAAGGAAGGAAGGAAGGAAGGAAGGAGAATAATAATAATAATAATAATAATAATAATAATAATAATAATAATAATAATAATAATAATAATAATAATAATAATAATAATAATAATAATAATAATAATAATAATAATAATAATAATAAAGTTGGAAGGGACCTTGGAGGTTATCAAGTCCAACCCCCTGCTCAGGCAGGAAACCCTATACCATTTCGGACAAATGGCTGTCCAGTTTCTTCTTAAAAACTTCCAGTGTTGGAGCATTCACCGCTTCTGGAGGCAGGTGGTTCCACTGGTTAATTGTTCTAACTGTCAGGAAGTTTCTCCTTAGTTCTAGGTTGCTTCTCTCTTTGGTTAGGAAGGAAGGAGAGGTAGAAAACTTACTGGATCAAATTGCCTTTTATTTTGGTGTTCAGTATGGATGCTTAATGGTACAGAACATGGAATAAGTACATTTCTTAATGTCTTAATGGGGAATGTTCATTCCAGAGCAAAGAAAATGGGGGGAAAGAGAATATTCGGTTACATAAAAGGGAGCTACAGGGAAGATGTTAAGAAAAGCCTATGCAGAGAAGGAAAATTTGCAAATTAAGCAGACAAGCTGAAAATTGCACGGGCCCCACTTCAAAATCTCCTTAGAAATTATTGCAACCACGTCTGAGTAAAGGACGTGAAAAAAGTCCTCTCCTATTATGTAAGTAATATTTCCGCGGTGAAGTATATTCTGGGCTGGGCAGAAATTAGATTTTCAAGAAAATTTATTTTTTTATTCAGCTGGTGAGAAATATATGCAGCTCGATTTAATCTGTAATATTTTTTTTAAAGAAGGAAAATGGCAAAGATAACAGCTGCCTTATGCTTGCATTGGAGCAAATGAAATATGAAATTAAAAAAAAAGGTTGTGGGATTATCTATAAAAGAAGGATAAACGTATCAGGAATATGGCCCCTCTCCTATCAAATGATCCATGGGTTTCCTAGATCTTCTGAGGATCTCCCCCCACCCCTACAGCATAGATTTCTTTTGGGTGGCTCAAGACTTATGCCCAGAATGAAAATGATAAATTCCAACTTGAAAAAAAAACCTGCAATGCAACTGAATGGACTTATGAATGAATAGATTTCTGCTGTCAGACCGGGAACAAAATCATTCATAATGTTGCCCTCTGTTTTCTTCTTCCTTCTCATCTTTCTCTGAAATCCAACATTTTGCAATTTCTCCAGTTTTCATCCTCAGGGAAAGAGGCTCCTGATTTTCATGGAGAATTTATTTCACATTTTTGGAGAGGAACTGGACTGTTGGAGGGAGGAGGAGGAGGAGCAGGAGGAGGAGCAGGAGGAAAAATGTGGGTCCTTGTTGCTCTGAGCTTGATAGTTTTCTTGCAGACGTTTCATCACCCAAGTAGGCAACATCATCAGCGCTAGGAGGGAGGGGGATTTACAGAGAGGAGGAGGAGAGGAGAGGAGAGGAGGAGGAGGAGGAGGAGGAGGAGGAGGAGGAGGAGGAAGAAAAGTGTGGGTCCTTGTTGTTCTCTGAGCTTGATAGTTTTCTTGCGGACGTTTCATGACCCAACTAGGCAACATAATCAGCGCTAGGAGGGAGGGGATTTACAGAGAGGAGGAGGAGGAGGAGGAGGAGGAGGAGGAGAATTGTGGGTCCGAGTATCCTTTGTGCCAGAGTTTTGGACCCCTTTTTCCCCTTCTGAATCTCCTGTCTAAGAAAGCAGCTTATGACACGCGCCTCGAAACTATTATAAATTCACGCAGCATAAATAACACCAATTTATCTTAGAGGTTATCGGGGAAAAACCACTGTATTATTAATGCCGGGTTTAGGAAATGTTCTGATTAAAGCTGAAAGGAACTATAAATTGTCTGAGTCCCGGCTAACTAGTCAGGAGAAGGAGCTCCTTTGCACCTTGTCAGCAAAATTCAAATGAAAAAAAAAAGCCCAATGAATTAAAGGGCAATAAACTTTTTGAAAAGCTCAGTTGCCCTTCCTAGTTTAAAACATTGTCAGAAAGCCAGAATGGCAAAGAGTTTCTTTGGAAAGGAAGATTTAAAAGAGAGGGAGTACAAGCACCCACTCTGAAGAAAATCAAAATTATTATAGTTACCGCTGTCCATAAATAAATGCAATTCCCAGGCAAGGAAAATCAATGTCACGTGAAGTGTTAGTACCGCTTTAAAAGGCCTTGGTAAGACCACACTTGGAACACGGCATCCAGTTTTGATCACTACAATATAAAAAAAAGATGTTGAGACTCTGGAAAGAGGGCAGAGAAGAGCAACAAAGATGATTAGGGGACTGGAGGCTAAAATATACGGAAAAACAGTTGCAAGAATCGGGGATGCCTCATTTAATGAGGAGAAGGACTAAGATTGAGGGAGGGAGGTTGTGGGTGCTCCATCACTGGAGGTTTTTAAGAAGAGATTGGACACCCATTTGTCTGAAATGGTCTAGGGTCTCCTGCTTGAGCAGGGGGTTGGACTAGAGGACCTCCAAGGTCCCTTCCAACTCTCTTATTCTGTTATTCACCGGAGGCCTCATGTGTTGAGCAGCCTCTCTTGTTTTTCCCCCTGTAGTGATGGACATTTCCAAACGAACATCTGGATGTCCTCACCTACAATCTTATTATTCTGCAAGAATACCAGCAAGGACAGTTTTTGCCGATAGGTTTTGTTGACAGCGTGCTAAACATCCCTCTGTTTTTGTGCGATAAGAACACGATCATTTTCACACCCAGATGGACCCTCAGAATGAAACACAATCATCTCGCTCGCTCCAATTGTGTTTGGTGAGGGGAGAAATATTAAGAAACAAGCTATTAATGAATTGCAGAAAATGAACTGTACATTCCTGGCATCGATTCCCCAAACTGCACCTCATGCGTCTTTCGAGGCAGAGAGAAAACACCGAATAAAGTCATATTTTCCATCTTCAAGGCAGAGAAGGGAACACAGATAAAATTGTATTTTCTTCTGTCCCACTGAATGAGCGTGGCTGATGCCCGAAAAGCATCAGCAGTGAAATATTTCACCTATTTTAATTTTCTCATCCACAGCCTGGATGCAGCAAAGCTCTTGACTTTAATTCTTTAAATCCAGAAAGCTGAAGACATAAAAGGAGGCAGCACTTCTGTTCTCCTTTCCCACATCAGCCACAACAAAAGGATATTTTTCAATGGCTGCCTTTCATCGCTTTTTTATTAATAGTCCCAAAAATGGATTTTTCTTCACCCTTTGACAATTCCTGGCCTCTTCTCTTCATCTCCCTTCTTATCCCAGCAGCGGGATTCAAGATTTTAACAATGTTTTGGTTTGGGGGGGGGTTTCCTCCCCTGCGATGTGAGGATCCTATCTACTGGCTGAACTCTGCAGGCTTCAGACAAAGATACACTGATGATGTAACCTAGTTGGGTCATGAAACGTCTGCAAGAAAACCACCCAGCTTAGAGAGCACCAAAAACCCTACAATCCTATTCCTCCCCCTTCTCGTTCTCCTTCTCGTTCTCCTCTTTCTCCTTCTCCTCCTATCCTTCCTCCCTCCCTCCTTCCCTTCCCCTTCCTTCCTTCCTCCCTTCCTCCCTTCCTTCCTTCCTTCCTTCCTTCCTTTCCTCCTCCTCCTCCTCCTCCTCCTCCTCCTCCTCTCCACAAACCACACTCCCTTCTGGCACTGATGATGTTACCTAGTTGGGTCATGAAAGGTCTGCAAGAAAACCACCCAGCTAGAGAGCAGCAAGGACCTCACAAAGAGACTACCAGATCCAAACTGGTAAACAGAATTGCTTTTTCTTTCTGTCTTTCTTTGATCTACCGCAAAGCAATCAGCCGTCCAGGGTCTGTGGAGGCAGCTTGATCATTAAGCCCCGTTAAGCTTGAACAAGCATATCTGTAGTTAATACAAAATTCCCCTTCCTCGTGCGAATGGGCTAATTACGGGAAATTTGCCACTCACTTCTTCAATTGCTGGACAAGTTAAATTCCCAGGCTGTGACCTTTGTGGTTTCCCAACAAAGAATCAGGGCGCTCTGCAAACGTACCCACGTCTTTTAAAGCTGGCAGAAAAACCTTCATTCGTTTAGGGTTTAATTTTGCAACTTGACTGCTTTTCTAAGCTGTGCCTGGCTGAGGAATTGTGGGAGTTGAAGTCCACAAGGTATAAAAGGGCCAAGTTTGAAGACCTCTGAACGAGAACCATTTTTCTAAAGCAGTCTCCATTTTGTTTATTCCCGGCTTGGGCTGGACCCGGATGAAGATTTTTCCTTCAACAAGAGCATCTCTCTTTTCATTTTATTGGTTTTCCTGTCTTTCTTGCAATCGGCGTGTTTAGGCCGCTCTGAGCCTCACCGTGTCCGTTTTACTTGCTCCTTTGGCAGAATCACCACACCGTTTATTGGGCAGCAATTGGAGGTGATAAAAGCACAAGGAAAAATTGACCTTTAATAGCCAAAGGTTGCAATAAACGATCTTCTGTTTGTTCTCTCTGTGGTCTCTTTATCCCATCCGTGCCTTTCCTGGGACTTGCATGGATCAAGTCCTCTCTAACTTTTTTTTTTCCTCTCCAAAATTCACTTCTTCTTTTTTTTTTTAAACTGCCGGGCTATTGACCTGTGATCTGTACTTTTGTTGCAGTCCATAAAGAAAATTCAAAGATTCTTTTCCAAGATTTTCGGAGTATCCCAGCCAAGAAATGATTAGATAATTAGCCAGGAGGCCAATCGCATAGATTATCTTTCTCACCCGATGTAAATTTCAGGGCAGCCCCCCCCCCCAAACAGGCTATGAATTGGCTTTCAGGCTGGCAAAATCCCTGGCCTCCATCCTTTCCTTCTGGGTGAGCCAATAACAGAAGGGATCAATAGCAGAATAGGATAATGCTCTTTTTATATATATATTTGCACGGGGGAAAGGGGCCAGCAGTACAGATTTTATTGGCAGCTTCAAATCTTAAGCAAGTTTGCCAGGGAGGAAATTGCATTGACTTACTTCTGAGTAAACACACTTGGGAAAACATCCCGTATCTCAGATTGATTTCTTCCGCAAGCTTGAATTTTTACAACAACTCGGGAGAGAAGAATCACTGGCCACACTTTAATCTCTCTTCCTTGGGGTTGATTTTTTTATTTTATTTTTTGGCAACTTCCAAAGCCCTCCAGAATTGCAAAAATAAAATTGGGCACCAATTCCTGAAGGGTGATGATGCAATTTCACCACTATTTTTCATAGATAAAGGTTAAATAGGCAGAATATCCTCCCGCTAAGCTGATCGGGAAACTGTCTGCCTCCATTTTTCCTGCAATGTCGTTACATCACTGTTTGGGGGGGGGGAAGTATTCACGTTCTTCAAACGTTTTTAAAATCTGCCCAACTTTTAACAGGGACATCTCCAAAGGAGGATATTTGTGGCTCAGGGTTAAAATGAGGGGTCCTGGGTGCTCTCTGAGCTTGGGGGTTTTCTTGCAGACGTTTCATGACCCAACTAGGGAACATCATCAGTGTTAGAAAGGAGGAGGAGGAGGAGGAGAATGACTGTGGGGTCCTTGGTGCTCTCTGACCTTGATAGCTTTCTTGCAGACGTTTCGTGACCCAACTAGGTTACATCCTCAGCGCTAGTGACATCTCTCCTTCCTGTTTGATGGCATCTCATTTGTCCTGAAGTTTCTAGCATGGCGTTCGATTGTTGGAAGAAATGATCTTGAACTTGGCCGGCTGTTCTACGTGTCAGAACTGACAAAGTTGCTTCACAACGCTCGGCAACTCTCTGGACAGCTACTGTGAGTGTTTCAAGGCATGTCAAGAACACACAGCCCTTGAGGGCTTCGTCTGAGGAAGGAGGGTGACCTCCCACCCTCTGAATAAATGCAGCCAGCCGGACAGATTGTGCAGCTGTTTGGCCTGTTGGGTTAAGCTTGGTGACTGGAGAAAAAAAAAAAGCAAAAATCTTTCAGTGCTTCTCCCTATTTTTATCCATGTAGCACCGGAAGGGAGCTGGGCTAGAGAGCAAGGATTTAAAAGGCATTAAAGTAAGAATCCTCGCAAGCTGTCTGGAGGAAACGATTTCAGTCTGCCTGTGCAGGGCCTTTCCAATTTTCCAGACCATTTCATGTGGCTGAAGAAATAGATCCTGGCTGACAAAAGGGTTTTAGGATGATCCACTCACCAGGACGGTGTCAGAATCATAGAACCAAAGGCTGGAAGGGAACTAGGAGGTCCTCTAGTCCAGCCCCCTGCTCAAGGCAGGAGACATTATCCATTCTTTTCTTGAAGATCTCCAGGGATGGAGCACCCGTAACATCTGGAGGCGACAAAGAAGAGGGGGGGGGTGTCCACCTATTCTCCAAAGCCCCTAAAGGCAGGACAAGAAGCAATGGATGGAAACTCATCAAGGAGAGAAGGAACCTTAGAAATTGGGAGAGATTTCCTGACAGGGAGGACAATTAATCAGTAGAACAGCGATCGTAACCCAATGGTTACTTGCACCAGGTTTTTCTCTAAGGGGAGAAAAAAAATCAGATGCTAATGTTTTGGGGCGTAGAGGTGAAATAATTGGATTTGAATTGGCATGCTATGCCCCCCAAAGTAGGCAGGGCACGAGCGGAAACAGCATCTGATGGATTTCGTTTTAATGTAATTAAAACGAAATCCATCCAGTTCTGCTCCGAGGGTCATTTCATCATGTGCCTAAGCATTTCCAGAGGCGTCACATTAAAAATATTAACACAGAGCCGACTCTGAGGGGTTGGTGGGCATCTTACAATTAAGCGTAGTTTCCATGTGCTTGAATCTGACACTCTTAGAAGAAAAAAATTACACTCTGGCAGAAGAGAAAAAAGAAATCTTACAGTTTTACAGAAGAGAAAGAATCTTACACTCTCGCAGGAAAGAAAAAATCTCACGGTTTTACAAAAGAAGAGAACAAAAAATCTGATCTTACATCTTACGGAAGAAGGAAAAAATGAAAGAAGGAAGAAAAGTTGAGTCTAAATGGAAAGAAATGAGATCAAATCCTCCACAAAGGAGGGGGGGGAAAGGAAGTTGAAATTCAACGAAGCCAAACTTTTCAGCTACAATAACGTCTTTTAAAAAAACACGCACATTCTCTCACAGATGTGTGCGAGCGCACATAAAGTACAAAGGCAGTGGAGAAAAGGGGGAAAAATCTTTTTCTTCCTACAAAGAAAAAATGAAATCAAAGAATTCTTTGCTGAGCGATCGCATTGTTAGAGACAGCTCAAATGCCGAAAGAATTTCTGACAAAGTTTTCTCCTTGGTTCCTTGTTCCACTTTTGAAACGGGGCCGGCTTTGTACATTTCCAATAACCGGCACAGCTGGTGAAACCGGGGTCAAGACCAGCGAGAAACGGGCGATCTCCTTCGGGGGGGGGGTTCATTTCATCCTAGATGCTGCTGGAGATGACGACCTTTTTTTAACTAGGTAGGGTTACTAGGCAGGAAAACAAACATTCAGCTAATGCTAATTGTTGCACAAGGATGGGTGGATGGGTGGATGGATGGATGGATGGATGGATGATGAGTGAATGGATGAAAGATAGATGGAAGGATGAATGAATTGATGGATGGATGGATGCATGGATGCATGGATGGATTCATGGATGGATAAATGGATGGATGGAAGAAAAGATGAAAAAGATGTATGAATGGATGGATAAATGGATGGATGGATGGATGATGAGTGAATGGATGGATGAAAGATAGATGGAAGGATGAATGAATGAATTGATGCATGGATGCATGGATGGATTCATGGATGGATAAACGGATGGATGGAAGAATAGATGGAAAAGATGTATGAATGGATGGATAAATGGATGGATGGATGATGAGTGAATGGATGGATGGAAGATAGATGGAAGGATGAATGAATTGATGGATGGATGAAGGATGGAGGGTGGATGGATGGATGGATGCATGGATGATGAATGGATGCATGGATGGATAAACGGATGGATGGAAGGATAGAGGGAAAAGTATAAATGGATGGATGGATGGATGGATAATGAGTGAATGGATGGATGAAAGATAGATGGAAGGATGAATTAATTGATGGATGGATGAAGGATGGATGGAGGGAAAAGGATGGATGGATGGATGGATGGATGATGAGTGAATGGATGGATGGAAGATAGATGGAAGGATGAATGAATTGATGGATGAAGGATGGATGGAGGGAAAAGGATGGATGGATGGATGGATGGATGGATGGATGATGAGTGAATGGATGGATGGAAGATAGATGGAAGGATAAATGAATTGATGGATGGATGGAGGATGGATGAATGGATGGATGGATGGACTAATTTTTGACGAAAGTCTCATTCCTGGAAAGAAACATTTCACACTTCAACAAACTCCAGGTTGCTAAAGAACATTTCACCTATGGAAGGTAAGAAAAAAAAATCTAACAGTCTTCATCCCCCTCATGCATTTTTAAAACTAAATAGCCCTTCTCTTCTCTAAACACAGCTGCAGATTTAAACCCTGTTGTTTTATTAAAAGTCCAGATATAAATCTGATGTGCTGGCAGGAAAGGGGTTGGAGATTCACTGATTCATGATCCTCCTAAGGCTGCGAAAGAGCTTTGCTTTAAAACCCACCTCAGAGGTTGCCAATCACTGGGAGCTTTCTTGTAGCCCTGTCATCATCCAGAAGAAGACCCAAACACTGAGGGTGGGAGAGGCCGGAGGGGAGAAAGAAGGAGAAAAGGTAGTCCCAACAAACATCAGCCTGGTTTGAAGGCCACTTTGGATTGCATGACTGAGTTTCCTGACAGTGAGAACAATTAACCAATGGGCCGGCTTGCCACCAGATGTTCTGGGTGCTCCATCACTGGAGGTCTTCAAGAAGAGACTGGACAGCCTTTTGACCAGGATGATAGAGGGACTCCTGGACTAGAAGACCTCCAGGATCCCTTCCCACTCTGTTATTCTGTTAATCAATGGGACGGCTTGCTGCCAGAGGTTGAGGATGCCCCATCACTGGAGGTCTTCAAGAAAATTTTGGGAAGCCATTTCTCCAGGATGGTATAGGGCAGGGGTCTTCAAACGTGGCCCTTTTATCACTTGTGGACTTCAACTCCCAGAATTCCTCAGCCAGGCCTGGCTGAGGAATTCTGGGAGTTGAAATCCACAAGTCATAAAAGGGCCAAGTTTGAAGACCCCCTGGTATAGGGTCTCCTGCCTTGGCCAGGGGATTGGACTAGAGGACCTCCAAGGTCCCTTCCAAAGCTATGATTCTAGATCATGTTCTTGTCAAAGAGCCCTGGGCTGTTTCCAAAGGCTCTTCAGGTGAGAAGCTCCATGAAGGTAGACATAGCTGACATCTCTTTCAGAAGGCAGACCATCCAGAGTTATTCATTTAGCAGTTAGCCTTGGACTCAACCACAGGAGTTTGATGTTCCTTGCGCGTGGCCTCCCTTCTTTTTATTTCAGTTTTTCAGACAGCATCTGAAGAACGTCCTGCCGAGGTCACACCTGGAGGAGGCACCTCGGAAGCCATCTCCCAAGGGTTCCTACAAATTGCACCCAGAGCCAAGCCTGTTTTCATCTCCTCTCAGGGTTTGGCTTCCTCCCTCCTTCCTCTGGGTGGGACCCGTGCGAAGCGGTGAAAACAGGAGAGGATATTTTTGTATTTCACTGGTGTGAACCTCACAGAGAGCTTCTTTGGGTAATTGAAATACTTCTGCTTAAGTAGAACTCCCTTCAAAAAAATCAATTATTTACTTATAGCAAAGAGACAGAGCTGGGAGACTTATTTATGACACGCTGGCCGATCGCTGCTAGCTCTCTTATTTCCAAGTAAATAGAAGTGGCTTGATTAGAAATAAGGTCCTTGGTTTGTTTTCTGCTCTCTCTTGGAGGATATGATTGATATAAAGAAATCGAATTGGACCTAATCTTCACACACAGCCCCTTAATTGAGTTGTTTTCAATCTGCTGCACAGCGGGAGAAGATTTTCAGGTGGCTGCCAGGTCTCCGGAGAAGGAAGAAGCCCTCAAGCTGCTCTTCACGAGGTTGGATTACGCACATCCTTCAATGGATTGACAAGATCCACAGATCTGGAGGAAAACCATAGATTCATAGGGCTGGAAGGGGCCTTGGAGGTCTTCTAGTCCAACCCCCTACTCAAGTAGGAGACCCTAGACCATTTCCATCTATCAATCAATCATAATAGAGCTGGAAGGGACCTCGGAGGTCTTCTAGTCCAACCCCCTGCTCAAGCAGGAGAACCTATACTTTTCTGGACAAATGGCTGTCCAGTCTCTTCTTAAAAGCCTCCAGTTTGGAGCACCCACAACTTCTGGAGGCCAGGAGTTCCACTGGTTAATTGTTCTGCTTTATAAATCTTCCGTCTGTTACTTCTTGCCCGGTCCCTGCTTCCATCTACACTTGCTAGATAATACACACAATTCTGGACCGACAGCCACAGATTTCAATGGGGAAGCCAGATTTACTTAACAACTTAACAACGCAGTGATTCACTTAACAACTGTGGTCCGAAAAGTCATCAAAGGGTGCAAGGCTCAATGAACAACGGTCTCGCTTAGCAACGGAAATGTTGGGCGTAAGGCGAGGACTATCCGTATACCTCTCCTTCAACCTGCAATTCTCAGACAGTCTTCCGGGTGTGATGTGTTGGCGTTGTTACACAGCGTATCTTGGGGGAGCTTCAGGCATGGCAGAGTCGCCCTAGGCAAGACGTGCGATGGGGGGGATTGTGTTGCTACAACGCAGCCGAGGAAATCGAGCACACAGCGGGCTTTTTGTAGAGTTGCCGTGTTGTGGGAAATCCTTCCGTTCTCTCATCTTGTAGCAGTGGAAGCGTTCTGCTAAGCCACGATCAGTCTGGCTGATGGAGCACCAGCATCCTCGCTTGCTAACCGAGGTTACGAGGACAAGTTGTTGTCGTTTTTCTGCTGTTATTTCCTCAGATGCTGCTTGCACCGTGTTCTCATCTTGTTTTCAATCCTCGCCGGACGACACCGTCTGGTTTTCATGTCGCTGATAAATCCGGTTGCATTTTCAAATTATTTGGGGACAGCCGTGACCGAGAGGAGGAAAAACTTAGCGGTGTTTTTCCTGCGTTTCATTCTGGTTTGGAAGAAGAAGAATGCCCGTCCTAGGCAGAGAATACTAATAAACCGGGTTTAAAGGACTTCCCAGCTAGGGAAAATGACTCCGAACGTCGAGAAGAACGAAGGAGGGTGAGACTGGATATCTTAATTTCACCTTCTCCTGTGCCAAAATGATGAGTGGGTCACATGGACTAAACCAGGGGTCTTCAAACTTGGCCCTTTGATGACGTGTGGACTTCAACTCCCAGAATTCCTCAGCCAGGCACGCGTGCCTGGCTGAGGAATTCTGGGAGTTGAAGTCCACACGTCATCAAAGGGCCAAGTTTGAAGACCCCTGGCCCAGAGCAATTATATTCCTCCAATTATAAATTACATTCAATTAGCTTGAGTTGTTTGGGATGTATTCTCTTTAGTCCACCCCCTCTTCACTACTCCTAGGTGGAAAAAACGCCTGCAAGCCTTTGAACCCAACTCCCTGAGTTTAACCTCCCTTGCTACAATCAGCCCTTCACCAAAAATGTGACACTGTTTGCAATTAAGGAAATAATACTTTTTTCCCCTTCCTTTCTCTCTTCTGAACAATAGGCAGCTCCTTCAAAAGGATGGGAAAAAATCTTTGTCTCTCCTTCTCTTTTGTGAAACAAATCCGAAATAAAATACCCAGAACCCTCTGGGGCCAGCCAGGGCTCTATTCCCCCCATGCAGGGGTAGGAACAATTGTTCCTTTAGGGAAAGAGAGAGAAAAAAAAAGGATTTTAATTCCAAAGCTGAGCTGAATAATGGTTCTAATTAAGCACCCCTTGCTACTCGGGAAGATGTATCGCCTCTCGCCCACCCTGTTTCTGTCAGAGCAGAGTTGCCTATTCTCTTTGGATCTTGTTGACAAATTTGGGTTCACCCAAGGTGGCTCCGTTTTTTTAATCAAGTGACAGCTATTTATTCTCTAGCGATTCTCAGAAGTGGCTTCTAGGCTTCTGTTGTGCCTTCAGAGAACATCTGTGGAAGGAGATTGTCAAACTGGAGAACGTGCAACAGGAAACAAGGTCACAGGGTGAGGTCCTCTCCCCGAGGGTTGCATTTCTAGACGCAGTTAGGAGGACAAGAAGCAACCGATGGGAACCAACGAAGGACAGATCCAACCTTGAACTAAGGAGAAATTTCCCGACGCTGAGAACAATTGGAATGGCTTCCCTCCAGAAGTTGTGGGTGCTCCATCAGGGGAGGTCTTCAGAAAGAGACTGGCCACCCATTTGTCCAGGATGGTCTAGACTAGGATCTCCTGCTTGAGCAGGGGGTTGGACTAGAAGACCACCAAGGTCCCTTCCTGCCCTAGGATTCTATGGTTCTGAGAGAGATAAGGTTCATGACAGATGGAGGGAGAGGGGCATGGATGGATGGATGGATGGATGGATGGATGGATGGATGGATGGATGGGTGGGGTGGATGGATGGATGGATGGATGGATGGATGGATGGATGGATGGATGGATGGATGGATGGGTGGGTGGGTGGGTGGGTGGGTGGATGGATGGATGGATGGATGGATGGATGGATGGATGGATGGATGGAAGGAAGGTACAACTTGCCTCCAGAAGTTGTGGGTGCTCCAACACTGGAGGTTTTCAAGAAAAGTCTGGGATGGTCCAGGGTGTCCTGTTCAAGCAGGGGGTTAGACTAGAAGACCTCCCAGGTCCCTTCCAACCGTACAACTCTATGTCCATCCCAAGCAGCAGCTCCTCATCCTGCTGTATCAACCTGCCATATTTACTCCTAAAGTTTAAAACCATCTTTGGGCCAGAAAACCGCTAATTTGCATTAACGCTGATTAGTCCTGGAAAATTAAGAGTGCCAAAACCGCCGGATCAATGCCAGGATTCTCCAGAAGGGCCGAGAGCTTTTAAAACTCAGCAAAGCTCCTTCGAACACACACATGGCCGGTGTGTTGTCCCCCCCCCCCCCCCCCCCCCCCCCCCGTCGGCTGACCCAGTTTTAATACTAAATTTGCAATTGCAGATTGAAAGGCAATTAAAAAGCATTAGTGTAAACATGAGCCCTTGGCTCCCTTTTTTTTTGGCCAGGAGGAAAATCCAGGAATGGCTGGATAGTACCAAATTATTCCTACTCCTCCCTTCTGACAGAAATGTTTAAAGTGTTAGAGAGTAAAAGAGGGGAGGGCTGAATTTGTGAATTTTTGCATTGTCCCAATTTTGGGCGAATGTATAAAAACCCTTCACCGTTTGGGAATCGGATGGGGATCCCCCTTCTGTTTGCTGTCTTAGGGAAGGGGCTGCTTTCAGTGCCCCCCACCCACCCACCTGAGATGCAATACAGAAAGTCCTCGACTTACAACAGTCCATTTAGTGACCGTCTGAAGTTACAAGGGCACTGAAAAAAGAGGCTTAAGTTTTTCACACTTAACGTCCCCCTTACGACTGTGGCAGGAGAGGTCGTAAAATGAGTGAAACTCATTTGACAACTATCTCACTTAGCAACAGAAATGTTGGATTCAACTGTGGTCATAAATTGAGGACCACCAGCTAGAAATTGGCCTTTTTAGTCCCCTGCCATGCCAGGCACCATGGAGGCTGACTTTTGAACATCAGAGAAGAGAATTTTAATTTTCCTAATCTTTTTATACTGCATCTGTGCTGCTGTGATACTTAGCTTTCGTAGGGCTATTTTTATGTCCTCTTCGCCAAGGAAGCATTTATTCTGATGCTATTTTTGTGTGGTTCTTTTTTATATATATATGACATTCCATAAAATGTCTGTGTATCTTTTTATTGTCTTAGCCAACTGTTTTTCACTATAATTGTACCCTTTAATTGTCGGGGGGGGGGGTAGGTTTCTTTCAGGAGCGATGGGGCAGAAATATCTGGAACCAGAATGGTGTAAAATCTAGGATTGTCTGGAGGAAAAATAGAACGTGGAGGAACGTGGTAGGGACCTTGGAGGTCTTCTAGTCTGACCCCTTGCTTAAGCAGGAAACCTTATTACTTATTAACCTTATTAAGCAGGAGACTTTATACCAATCCAGACAAATGGCTGGCCTTTCTTGAAAACCTCCTGTGATGGAGCACAATTCTTGACAGCTAGAACAATTCACCAGTGGAACGGCTTGCCTCCAGAAGTTGTGGGTGCTCCGCCACTGGAGGGTTTTCAGAAGAGGCTGGACAGCCATTTGTCTGAAATGGTATAGGGTTTCCTGCTTGAACAGGGGGCTGGACTAGAGGACCTCCAGGGTCCCTTCCGACACTGTCATTCTGTTACGAAGGAATTGACAACCAACCTCAGCCCTCGGCCTTGAAGGAGAACCTCTTAAGAGCCACCAAAAGCGAAGCTGAAGGGACCACGTGTGGCTTTGCGAGCTGGGACTTGCTTGAGCTGTCGCAAGCCAGGAGTTTAATTAAAGTCAACATTATTCTTCATTTCGCTTCGGTCGCCGCATCCTGAGCGCAACTGTTCCAAGGAGAGAGAGAGAGAGAGAGATTCAGCTGGTGCTGGGGAGGGCGGCGAAGCTGGAGAGTCCCTGCGTGCTGGGCAGCTGTCCAGGGATTCTTGCCTTGTTGAATTTCTGCCCTTTCCCCCAAATAAATACATCTGCGGAACGTAGAAAAATATTTTTAGAATGGACAGGCGCAGAGAAAGCCAGCAACTCCCCATCTGCTGCTTTTGATTTAAGCAGGATCAAGCCAAGTGTTAAATGTCCTCCGTTTAGCAAGCTGCCCATCTCGTTTGGCCTCCGCATCCCAAGTTGCGAGCGCTAGGAAGTCCGTGAAGAATCTATTCTTCAGCCCAGCTGTTGGCAGCACAAGGGGGAGAAAATGGGAGACACCCCCCCACCCCACCCAAGGCTTTCAGACCAAGCTAGGATGGGAAGAACAAGAGACCACCACCAGTTTTGTGAAGAGGAGAAGATTTGAATAGCCTTCTGAGAACATGGACTTTGAAGGACATCTCTGCTTCTTTGAAGGAAAGCGACCTGTGGTGTAAAATGCCCAGGGGGTCACTCCATCTGGGGTATTAGAAACATGGAATCACAGGGACCTTGGAGGTCTTTTTCTCCAACTCTCTGCCCAAGACCATGATGCCATTCCAGACAAATGGATATCCAATCTTTTCTTGAAGATCTTCAACGATGGAGCACCCACAACGTCTGGAAGGAAACCATTCCACTGATGAATCCTTCTCACCATTGGGAATTTTCTCCTTAGCTCCATCAAAAACTTCAGTTTGGTAACTGCCCTTAGAGACCCTGGAGACCTCATCCCTGTCCATCAATCAAACATCTGGAATGCTCTGTCCATTTCAGCTATAAATGAGCTCTGTGGTTAAAAAATGGGGGTGAACTTACCCTAGGAAAGAAGATAAGAGAGAACACCCCACAAAACATCTGAAGAACATCAGAGAGGAGAAGACATTTCCTTCTTCCTCCTTGAGTGAAGAACTTGGTTAAAAAAATGGCTTAATGAGCAATTTGACTTGAACGTTAGAACATTTGTAGCAAGGGAACTGAGGATGGAGAAAAGTCATGGAAGGTGATCAAAGAGCAGTTGGAGAGCTGCCTGTCAGGGTGGGTTTGATTTGGATTCCTGCACTGAGCAGGGGTTGGACTAGATGGTCTCACAGGCACCTTCTGAATCTAAGATTCTGTTCAGAAATAAACCACAGGACTCTTGTCTCGCGAAGAAGATCTTTTTTTTGGCTTTGATGGGCCATCTGTTTGGTGACAGATGGACTAAGAAGTTCCCCGGTCTGCCTGGCTTTGAAAAGACACCCCTGAACTTTTACCTTCACAACTTGGCATGTGTGTAGGTTTTCTGTGTGTGTGTGTGTGTGTGTGTGTGTGTCTGCCTTCCTTCGTGATCTTTGTTGCAGAGTAAAAGAAGAGAGAAGAACATACCATAAATCCTTTTGCAGATAGATAAATAAATAAACAAGAGAGAACTGGGCGTCTGCCAGGGATAGGTTTTATATTACCATATGTTAATAGTTTGGAATATCAACTCCTTTAAATTCTATTAAAAGGAGATTACTTGATTTGCCTTCCCCCACGGACAGTTCTTTGCGTAATTGGTAGTGCATAAAACCCAGATTTCATTACAAAGGAAAACATCAATTTTGCCTGCAAAATTCTATGTGCGTCAGCTTTTCTCTTACTCCCCCCAGAAATGGTTTTATCCACGGGAACACCCCCCCCCCAAAAAAAGCTGTGCCGTCGCAGTTCCACTTAAAAGCGGGCGATACAGTGAGATGGGCAGCAAACTAATGTAATAAATAAATAAAAATGAACTTTTAAAAAATGGGTGGAGCGCCAGCCAAGCAGGGAGAAAGAGATTTATACGCTTCGCAAACCACACCAACCTTGGGGGACCCCAGGCAAGGAGGCCACAGACCACCCAACCAAGCTAAACAACGCATAGAACAACAATGTAGACGCCGCCACAACGCCAGTGCCAGCCACCAACTCAAATTAAAAGGAGGAGAGGAAAAGTTTCATCTGAGCTTTCAAAATCCCTCAGCCGAGGAGCAGAAAGTTGAACAATTGAAAGGCAAATAAGGATCTCGCCAACTCTGTTCTCAGCTGTCTTTCAACGCGCCTGTCAAGATTTGCCTGTAGCAGTGTCAGTTTTATTACCTCTGACTCTCGTCGCGGTTTCTTTAACGAGCGTGATTTGAATTCAGGGTGCTGGCTAGGGGGAATCGAGAGGGTTGGCCTCAATTGAGGGCAGACCCAGCCTTGTCGAGCTTAAAAGTTAAATAAAACCGCTCCGGAAGAATAATTTGGAGGCAACAGAGATATGCCATCCTGGTCCATCCGGAGATGGTCGTTAGAGTCACTTTTTTCAGTGCTGTTGCAACTTTGAACTGACCGTTCATGAGACCGTCGTAAGTCGGGGACTACCTGCACACATTTCAGCCTGAAATGACACGACTGGCTTCCACAATCTGGACAAAGATTTGGTCATCTATTTGCCCCACGCAAAGGCAAATAGATGACCCCATCCAGCGGTCATTCTTCCCGCGGTGTGTGTTTATTTTAAATGCTACCCATCCTGCTCTCTGTTGTAAAAGCCCTTTGCTTTCCAAGGAAGAACACTTAAAAGAAGGGAAACGGAGCATGGCTGAAGGTGCCAAGAGATGAATTCGGTGTTTCCGCTAAGGCTAAGCGGCACCTGGGCCCGCCAGCGAAACGCCCCACAAACAAGGACATCGCTCAAATTCAGGATAGCAGGAAGAGGTATTAAATTAAATTCCTGGAGGAGGAGAATTTCAGGAAAGGAATGTCTCCAGACCCCTTTTTCCTCTCCGATATTAATTTGAGGGATAAAAGAGGCAACTGGCTTACACTCCAGTTATTCTACTCCAAAATAGCAAGGAACGACACACTACAGCGGTCTGACAATGATTCTTTTCCCCCTTATTAATTTTCTCTGGTTCTCCCTGCCTGCCTGCAGCTTAATGCCAGTTCATCCCTATGTCAACCCGCCAGTATCAGAGGCTTAAAATTGGCTTTTTTTTCTCTTCCCAAATGTCCATCATTCTGAAGGGAGACGGTGGTGGAGGTGGGGTTATGAAAGAGAGTTGATCTTGAAGGTTGTTTTTCTTTAAAGAAAAAAAAAGGAAGAATTTTCTTTTTCGTTTTCTTGTTCATGACAATGTCCGAGAGGAATGATCCGATCTGCTCGGAAGGCATGGCAGAGAATTTGATCGCGTTCTCCCGTCTGTCAAAGCAATGATACCTCTTTCTCTTTTAGCTAAACCTCTTTTGATCAATCTCCATCTTTTCATTAGCGGGAGACTAATATTCCGTTGAAAGCTTCTAAGGCTGTAGAACTTGGCAGCGTGTGGATTTCAACTCCCAGAATTCCCTGGTGGTAACACATTCCTTTCGATATGTATCCCCAGTGTATGCTGGCTTACTCTCTTATAGTCCCTTCCTCTGGGGTCAGACACAACTTAGTAACTGAACAACAACACCTTAAAAATCCTCCTGACCTCTAACGTCCTCCAAAGTTGTGCAACACAACTGAATGCTGACAGCAAGAGGCTACAAATATCCTGTGGGAGACAAATGGCTCACTTTTTTGCAGTGCTCTTTTTCACTTAGAATTTCAAGGTGGATCACATCCTGGCTCAAAGGAAAAACCTACCGTAAATGGAATCTTGGGCCTGATCCACCAAGACACTTTTGCTGGCATTGTTCTCAAGATCCTCATTATTTTCTATCAACAAAGGTACAGAAACCTTGCAATCTAATAGCGCAATTGTGCCCTCTATAGAAAACAATAAATAATCTGATTCTTTTTTAAAATATATATATTTATGCAATTAAAGGCTGTAAGAGGATCGGTTCCCCTGTGCTGAGTTGGCAAAAAGGAAGGAAGCGAGCTATTTTGGAATTCATTTACATCTGTTTGGTAAACCTGAGCTAATGGCCATATGGAAGACGATACTAATGGGGTGGCAAAAACAGGAAAACGCCTTGTTTGTTCAGAAATATCAAACAGAAAACACAAGGAGAGGATCGTCTTTCTTTGCAAACTGCCAAAGATTAAAGAGTCTCTTTCAGACTCCCTTCAGGAGAGGGTGTATCTGTATCAAGTCAAAACAAGCTTAAGGAAGGGATGGTCAGAATGGTCAAGGAGAGACGGGAAGCGGCCTTAGACCCAGCTTTTGATCCACCAGGATGAAGAAGGCTGAAGAGCAACAGGTCAAGAGCGTCCCACCGGGTGGGACTGAAAGAAGTCCTTAAACAGGTTGGAATCTCTTCTGGAGCAGACTGAAATTCGTTCTTGACATCTTCTGAAAATTTCACCACCATTAGCCTGGACAGCCGCCTCAAGAGTGCAGAATAACAGGGCTGGAAGGGACCTCGGAGGTCCTGCCCAAGCAGGAGACCCCATTCCATTCCAGAGAAATGGCTGTCCAGTCTCTTCTTAAAGGCCTCCAGTGATGGAGCACCCACAACTTCTGGAGGCGAGCCGTTCCACTGGTTAATTGTTCTAACTGCCAGGAAATGTCTCCTTATTTTGAGGATGGATCTCAAATCCAGCATAACGGAGTTGGAAGGGACCTTGGAGGACTTCCAGCCCAACTTTCTGCTCAAGGCAAGGGACTTTAAACCATCCCAGTTACATGGTTGTCCAATCTCTTCACAAAAACCTCCAGTGATGGAGCACCCATGACTGGAGGAAGTCGTTGCACTGATTGATTGTCCTCACTGTCAGGAAATTTCTCCTTAGTTCCAGGTTGCTTCTCTCCTTGATTAGTTTCCATCCGTTGCTTCTCGTCCTGCCTTCAGGTGCTTTGGAGGATAGTTTGACCCCCTCCTCTTCTCTTTGACAGCCCCTCAAGTTTTGGAAGATGCTAACGTGTCACCCTTAGTCCTTCTCTTCGACAGACATTTTGCCTTCCAACTCTGCCATTCTGAAATCTCTTGGCTGTTTCCAATGGGAGAACAATAAAAACGAACTCATTGCCCAGAATATTAAAAATGAATTACAAGATCAACAATTATTAAAGCTCTCTCTAAAGAGAAGCCTCCTTCAAATACAGGAATGCCTAATTAAAGGGCCCCGCCACTCAACGAAATAACTGACAAGTAATTTGCAATGTCTCCAGTGTTGTCTCTTTGAAAAAGATCCCAATGTTAAAATAACATTTTGCATAATTTATTCCATTCAAGCATAAATTGCAAGATTCTACCGTGTCAGGTTTTTTTCTTCTTCTTCTCTTTCCTTCTAGTTGTGTCTTGACCTATTTTTACTGTACACACAAAGTGAACTTTGGAACCGGCTCGGAAGAGAAATAAAATTTGGGGTCCATTCAGAAGGGCTTCCCCAGCAGGCAAATCTGAAGATTTCAAGAAAGTTTATTCTGCAGGATGATAGGATCCCTTGCAAGGATTCTGCGTAAGCACCCTTAGCAACGCAGAACAGGTGAAAGATTGCCGAAAAAATTGATATTGTTTTTGACAGAGCATGAAAAGGAATGGCCCTTAAGTTAATCATGATTTACCCAGTTCCCATGGATTTTTACTTCATTTCTTGTGCTTTAACTATAATCGAGTCTCGCTTGAATCTGGGACGTCTCCCTTGGTGCTCTAACAGCCCTCTTTCCCCTTGTGACATTATTATTAATTGAAGCTGTTTTGACTTTAAAAATAATAAATGGGAGCTGGAAACATCTGCTTCCAGATTCATCTTCATCTCCAAGAGTGCCTCTGGAAATCTGCTTTATTGTTGTATGGCAGGGTGGATTGTTTTATGCCAAGTAACAACCTCAAACTGAGCTCAGCTCTGAAGGACAACCAGGGAGGATCTGTGTGGTTTCCCTGGTAGCCATATTAAAATAGATTGTGTGTTTAGTCGAACAAAGAGAAGGACCAGGGGGGATATGAAAGCAGAGTTTAGATATTTGAGGGGCTGCCCCAAAGAAGAGGGAGTCAAGCTATTCTCCAAAGCCCCTGAAGGCAGGACAAGAAGCAAGGATGGAAACTAATCAAGGAGAGAAGCAACCTGGAACTAAGGAGAAACTTCCTGACAGTGAGGACAATTAACCAGTGGAACAACCTGCCTCCAGAAGCAGTGAATGCTCCAACACTGGAAGTTTTTAAGAAGAGACGGGACAACCATTTATCTGAAATGGTACAGGGTTTCCTGCCTGAGCAGGGGGTTGGACTAGAAGACCTCCAAGGTCCCTTCCAACTCTGTTATTCTGTAAGAAAGTGTCCCCTGCTTGAGCAGGGGGTTGGACTAGAAGACCTCCGAGGTCCCTTCCTTCGCTCGGACCTGTCCCTAAGCATCCCATCGCAACCTTCTTGATTCACCCCACTCCAAAACCCTAACAAGAGGGGATACAGTCTCGTTACCCCAGCCCTGCTGAACTCAGTGAGACTTTGCTAGAAATTAAAAAAAACTTTCCCATCCAATTTGCGGTATGTTTTAAGGGAAGCGTGCAACTTAAAGACGTGTAAACAGCCAACCGTACTGTATACACTTATAAAAATTTCATCTTTATCTATTTGGGGAGGGAGGAGACACTTGCCTTTTAATTGAAGCATCTGTCATTTTGACATTAAATACTACAGCCAGGACCCTTTCATTACATTTCCTTTGCATTCCTCATCCAGGGCTAAATTGAAATATCACTTCTGGCCCAGAGATAAAAGCAGATAATAAGGGTTCTGTAATCAGATGAGGGCCAAAATGGCATTACTGTTTTGTTTTTGCCTCGTTCCCTGTTCCACACACCCCCGGCCCACCCTCCAGAACGACGGGCCAGGGCTGAGCTCTCTGCTCCTGACTTCTGGAAAAAGGGGACAGGGGGTTACATCCGAGGCACTTAAGTGAAAATTAGGGCTGAGGCTTGGAGACAAGTGTCCTCCTCCTCCTCCTCCTCCTCCTCCTCCTCCTCCTTTCTGATGATGTTCCCTAGTTGGGTCATGAGATGTCTGCAAGAAAGCCACCAAACTCAGAGAGCATCAAGGACTCCACAGTCATTCTCCTTCT
>NW_015388836.1:56316-75998 GCF_001527695.2 Protobothrops mucrosquamatus
CCTCCTTTCTGATGATGTTCCCTAGTTGGGTCATGAGATGTCTGCAAGAAAGCCACCAAGCTCAGAGAGCATCAAGGACTCCACAGTCATTCTCCTCCTCCTCCTCCTCCTCCTCCTCCTCCTCCTCCTCCTCCTTTCTGATGATGTTCCCTAGTTGGGTCATGAGACGTCTGCAAGAAAGCCACCAAGCTCAGAGAGCACCAAGGAGCATCCAGACAGCAGATGTCCCAAGTCCAGAGGTAGAATTTGAAGCCTGCCCTTTTTGCTTCGTCTCATCCCTTCATCAGGGCCTCTTCCAAGCCCAGAGCAGGATTCTCATCCATCTGATTCTTCTCACCCACCCCGGAAAGAGCAATCTTTGCAAGAGGGACAAGGTTGTTGTTTTTTTTAAAAACAACAACAACAACAACAACACACAAGTGCTTTTCAAAGTGCATTTCGTTATGGAGCTAAATCCCGCCCTCTCCCTCCTGCCTCGCTTCTCAATTGGAAACCGTGGGAGGCTTGGAGGAAGCAGCAGAAATCCGTTATCAGATTTAATCCATTGCTGCTTCAGTTGCCTCCTCTCCCTCCCAGGGCTGGTTTGGACAGCCCTGGCTGCGGATATCGGCGGCCGAGTTGAAATCTTGACTCCTTCTGCCCGGTGTGAGACCAGGATGCTGTGGCCAGCTGCCGGCCGAGAAGGAAGGACAAAGTGTGTAGCTGTGGGAAAAAATTGCTTCATAAAGTCACGGAACACGACGGTCTTCGCCCTGTAGGGAGGGTCAGCTGGGTCCAAGAAAGTACCAATAAAAGGAGAATATTTACAGCTCAGGGTTGATTAAATGAGGGGTCCTGGGCGCTCTCTGAGCTGGATGGTCTTCTTGCAGACGTTTCAGGACCCAACTAGGGAACATCATCAGTGCTAGAAGGGAGGAGGAGGAGGAGGGGGGGACTGTGAGGTCCTTGGTGCTCTCTGAGCTGGGTGGTCTTCTTGCAGACGTTTCAGGACCCAACTAGGGAACATCATCAGTGTTAGAAGGGAGGGGGAGGAGGAGGAGGACGTTGACTGTGGGGTCCTTGGTGAAATGGTTTAGGGTTTCCTGCCTGAGCAGGGGATTGGACTAGAAGATCTCCAAGGTCTCTTCCTACTCTGTTAATTCCCCTCCTCCCCCCCTCCTCCTCCCAGGAACCTGCCCCAAAGCCGATGGATCCATCCATCTCTTTGCAAGCAAAGCGAGAGTTGCAATGATGACAATAACATTAATAACGCGAAAGATATCCGAGTGGCTATAATAATCAAAACCATAAATCACTCATTGGAGCCGCAGCTGAAGCACCAAAGCTGGAAATCAGAAGCTTAATCAGTGGAGATCACCAAAGATTGTCCATTGCCTGAATTGTTCTTCCTCCTTCGAAGCCTGAAATGGGCTTTTTTTTTTCTTTTTCTTTTTCTTTGTCTCTCGCACCATAAAAGAGACATTCAGGGGATGACAGATTCCTCCAGTGGACAGATCCACTCTTGAACGTGCCTGGATGGATTGCATGGCTGACGCAGCCAGAGGGAGAAAGCAAAAAGATTCTGCAGGAGGCATTTACTGGCGAATGCAAGGATGTGTAAAAAAGCAGCTTCCATTGGAGCTATTAGAAAAAAAAAGGGCACAATCCATTCGAAATATAAAGATAGAGAGATAGAGATAGAGAGATATATATAGAGAAGAGACAATGAGAGAAGAGATAGATGATAGATGATATATATATATAGAAAGAGGAGAGGAGAGAGAGAGAGAGAAGAGAAAGAGAGAGAAAAGAGATAGATGGGTTATAGAGACAGATAATGATATATAGACAGGAAGTAGACATAAGTTATTAGAAAGAGACAGAGAAAGAAAAAGATGGATGGATAGATAGATAGATAGATAGATAGATAGATAGATAGTCTTCATTAAGAAATATCCTTCTGTTTAGCCAGTCATTAAATAAAGATGCGTTCAAAAAATTCAATATTTGAAGATCCAAGATGGCAAGAAAGGCTATAAAATGCGGCAAAACCCATTTAAAAACTGTCTCACTTAGCGCCAGAAATTCTGGGCTTAAAAGTCAAGAACTATCTGCATTGTTTTGTCCATGTTTGAGGGAATTTGAGGGCCGCTGTTGGTACATCTGTAAAAATGGTTCTTATTCGAAAACAGATGGCTCCAGGCAGTGAGCCAAGTTACAACTTCTCTGTCACTGGGGCAGTTGAGAAGCCTGCCCAGCGGTGTCTGCCGAAGATGGAGCACGCCTTTGGAATCGAATGGACGGGTTTTTGCAAAATCCCAGCATTATTGATATGTAGACAGGAAGGGAGCATTATTGAAAAATGCTGCTTCTTCCAGGGATGGCTGAGAATTGTGCGGGACTCAATGGACATAATAGCAGCAGTTGCTCAAGGCCAAAAAAAAAGCTCCCCCAGAATGGCAAACGGAGAGCAATCGGTTAGAAGAGGGACAGCAGAATGCCTAATTGAGATTTCACCGAAGCCCACTGGAAATAATTAAAATTGACTTTTAATACTTCACCAACTAATTAAGAGTATTGGACTGGATAACTACATTGAAGTGGAGCTAGGACTTAATTGGAGGAGAATTAATCATAATTGGAAATAGGTGTACCATGGAACAACAGACGTCGATACTGTCGGGGAAGGGGACGGCGGTGGTCTCCCTGACAACAGTGAGGATCTGGTCAAATCCACCAGCAGCATAGGTCAGTTGAGATGGGAAGGGAAGCCGGTGGATTCCCTAGCTGGCAGCCTGCTTGTCTATGGATGGTTGTATGAATGGATGGATGGATGGATGGATGGATGGATGGATGGATGGATGGAGAGAGGAGGAGGAGGAGGAGGAGGAGGAGGAGGAGGAGGAAAGAGGGAGAGGAGGAGGAGGAGGAAGGAGGAGGAGGAGGAAGAAAGAGGGAGAGGAGGAGAAGGAAGGTGGGAAGGAAAGAGAAGGGAAGGGAGAAAGAGGGAAGGGAAAGGAAGGAAAGGGAAGGGAAGGAAGAAAGAGGGAAGGGAAGGGCATGAGTCTCCTGCTTGAGCAGGGGGTTGGACTAGAAGACCTCCAAGGCCCCTTCCAACTCTGTTATTCTATTTCTAGCTACCTTTTAGGTGTTCCATCCTAACTCTCAATAGTTGCTAAGCAGTCGGTCATATGTTAAGAACTACTGTCTGATTCCAGAGGGAAGACAAGCCTAATTCACCCACACCGAGAAGCCTGTTCGGATGGCTAATGAGTCCCGAAAACCCTTGCTTGATTGAAGATTGAAGTTCTGTCTCTGCTACAATCCATGTCCTTGTTCCAGACAGAGAAAGGCGGGTAAAAATGAGCCCTCGGGGGATTTACACCCAGATGCTGCCTGGCACGTCTCCTCCACGGAGGCACCGGTTTCCTAAGTGGCGTTAGAAGTTGCCCACTTTTAATTAAGCACATCGACTTCAGCGTATCTGCCATCCTTGGGTGCATCACCTGCCATTCCCCGCCATCTGGACATTAGTGTGTGCTTGTGCACCAGAGAGGCAGCGACATAAATCACAACATCTTTTAATGAAATACCGACTGGAGCCCAGGGGGGGAAAGAAGTCTCCTTGCTGAAGGCAACCTCCCTTGTGAATCAAAAAAACAAAACAAATATAAAACCAAAAAGAAAAGAAAAGAAATATACTTGATATACTTGAGTTTGGCAGGGAAGACGGCTGCCCGTTAGGGAGGGATAAACCTCCATCTCATTTTTCTCCTGGTTTGCAACAAACAGCGTTCAGAGTAGAGAAGGTGGAAGCAAAATTGTAAGTCGCAGACACGTGATGTAACAGAATAAGAGAACTGGAAGGAACCTTGGAGGTCTTCTAGTCCAACCTCTTGCTCATGGCAGGAGATCTTATTCCATCTGGTCAAATGGATGTCCAGTCTCTTCTTGAAAACCTCCAGAGATGGAGCATCCAAAACATCTGGTGGCAAGCTGTTCCACTGGTTAATTGTCCTCACTGTCAGGAAATTTCTTCTTAGTTCCAGGTTGCTTCTCTCCTTGATTAGTTTCCATCCGTTGCTTCTTGTCCTGCCTTCAGGCACTTTGGAGAATAGCTTGACTCCCTCTTCTTTGGGGCAGCCCCTCAAATACTGGAAAATGTTGTGCTACCCATGGTCTTCTTTCCATTAGACTAGACATACTCAATTCCTGCAACCGTTCTTCACATGTTTTAGCCTCCGATCTTCTTTGTTGCTCTTCTCTGCACTCTTTCTAGACTCTCAAAAGCTTTTTTGTATCGTAGTGACCAAACCTGGAAAAAAAAAGTTTCACTTAACGACATGGTCCTTAGTGGTGGCGTGGCTAGTCCTCATTGTGATCACTAAGCGAGGACTGCCTGCATGGGCCAATGGGTGTAAAAGTCCTTCTTTTGTTAGTATAGTTAACTCCTTTTTTCTTCTTCCTGTTCTCTTGTTTGCTTTCCTTTAAAATCAATGCCCTGCAGGAAAATAGCATTTTTCTCCCCCCTGTCAGTTTTCATTCAGTTGGATGAAAAGAAAATTGGGTTGCAAAAATATATTTCCAAGAAGGACGAATCTGGGTAAAATTCTCACGGGAAGAGTGTGGTGTTGTTTGGTCGGTTTTGTGATGAGGTGACTAAGAGTCGTCTGCAAATTTTCCTGATCCATCTTCGCGTTCAGGCCCTACTAAAACCCAACAGAATGTCTCAAGAAGAAAACAAGATATATATTTTATTTTCAAACAAGGCAAGCAGGGAAATGATGATGATAAATATCAGCAGCAACCAACTGCAGGAATAACATCGTTCACCCTCCGTAGGAAAATCGTGCATTGCCCAAAAGATAAAATTGCCCGAAAACTTTTCAAATTTCCTGAGAAGGATAAAATGAGAAGCTTCTTTTTTTGGGAGGGGGGAACCCTTGAAAAGTGCACTTCAGGACTATTTTTCACGCTTAGAACCGTTGCAGCATCCCCCTGGCCATGTGATCAAAATTTGGATGTTTGGCAACTGACTTGTACTTATGACGGTTGCAGCGTCCCAGGGGAGTCACGCCATCCCCTTTTGCGACCTTCTCACCAGCAAAGTCTACGGGGGAGCCACGTGGCTTAACAACTGTGGCAAGAAAGGCTGTAAAATGGGGAGGGGGGGAACTCACTTAGCAACTGTCTTGCTTAGCCACAGAAATTCCGGGTCATAAGTCAAGGACTACCTGCAAATGGATAAAGACGTATTTGTTTCTGGTTTGTGCCTCGTTGTGCTGGTGTATTTTACTGTGAAATGTCCCCTCCGGATAGTGGTTTGCTTATTTGCATAATTAGCCTGCCTCCCCTCGCTAATTTGCAAGAATCCTTAAGTTCCACCTCCGAGCAGCTTGTTTGCGAGAGTTTACCCACTGATTCTGTTCCTATTAATCTTCCTCCTTGAAAATGTCTCTTTCGTGGGCCTCACCGGCCTTCCAAGATGTCTCTATTTCCTTCCCTCTATTCCCTCTATTCCCTTCCCTCATAGCAGCTGGCTCTGGGCTGCTTCGGAGGAGCCCTGGTGAAGAATTAATTTGGTCTCCTCTCTTGGAAGGAGGGAAGGAAGGAAGGAAGGAAGGAAGGGAGGGAGGGAGGGAGGGTTATAAAGAAAGAAACGTCCATAGGGAAGAAAAATGATCCATTGGTGTCCAACATATGTGGACAAATTTGTCTAGTGTCCTTTCCTTCTTTCTCCTCCCACCCTCCTTTCCTTCTCTTTGTCCTTCCTTCCTTCCTTCCTTCCCACCTACCTACCTTTCCTTCCTTTCTTCCTTTCCTCCCTCCCTCCGTCCCTCTTCCTTTCTTCCTGTCGTTCCTTCCCTTCCCTCTCTTCATTTATCCTTCCTTCCTTCCTATCTACCTACCTACCTTTTCTTCCTTTCTTCCTTTCCTCTGTCCCTCTTCCTTTCTTCCTGTTGTTCCTTCCCTTCCCTCTCTTCATTTCTCCTTCCTTCCTTCCCTCTTTCTCCTTCCTTCCTTCCTTCCTTCCTTCCTTCCTTCCTTCCTTCCTTCCTTCCTTCCTTCCAGGCTTGTGGATGCTCCATCACTGGAGGTTTTAAAGAAAAGATTGGAAATGCAATTGTCTGGGATGGAATAAGGTCTCCTGCCTTGGGAAAGGGGGATGGACTAGAAGACCTCCATGGTCCGTCCTTATGATTCTATATTCTAATCAGATGGAAGATTATCAAAGAGAGATCTAATCTGGAATTAAGGAGGGCCAAAAGGACTAGGGCTTCTTCAACAAGAATCAAAAGCTGGCTTTGCATGACTTCTCAGCTAGGAAGAACTTGGAAAACACCAAAAAGGACGTGGTGAGATGGTTATTTTGAAGGCCTCAGATCCTATTCAGATGTCACCAGTCTCCTGGATGTATTAAATCTAAGTTTTGGATCAGACAGGAGGCCTCCAATCTAATTCCATCATGGCTTCCTCTCCTATGACGCAGAGAAGGCTAAATGGCACCATCAGAAGTCCACCAGATGGGTGCAACTTCATAAAAGTCTCGCGCTCCATCTGCTTCTCAAGCAAAGAAAGTCCCCAGAATTTCCAAGGCGGTTATCTCCCTCGGTCTCTTCAAGTGAAAATGATGCTAACAGACCATCTGTTAGCTGCTCCTCTCCTAACAGTCTCTGTGCTCTCCATAGTTTATTAATATTTATTTAATCTCTTGAAAGAGTAATCGTCTTACAGCAGCCTCCTGGTGTATCTGCCAACCGTTTAAGTTACCAGACACGGCCAGGAGATCTAGCCAGGAAACCTGGGTGAGTCAAACAGGAGGCTGGTCAACCAGCACTTTGTCTTGGCAGATGGAGAGGAGGAGTCCAGTGGCCTAAAGGCGAACGGAGACGGCCAAAGATTCTTCAGCAACAAAGCTGCATTTCTGATTTACCTCCATTTTTTTTAACCTGCATTTCGTTCCACTGTTACTCTGGTTTGATGAAGATGAATTCCAGAATGGAGGCAGAAACAGACAGACGTCTGTGGGTATAATGCTTTTTTCAGTGCACATTAGATCCTTTAGGGGGGGGAAGAGGAAGAGAGAAAAAGGAATGGAGGAGGAGGAGGAGGAGTTGGTGAGGAAGGAAGGAAGGAAGGAAGGAAGGAAGGAAGGAAGGAAGGAAGGAAGGAAGGAAGGAAGGATAAATGAAAAGAGGGAAGGGAAGGAATAACAGGAAGATAGGAAGAGGGAGAAAGGGAAGGAAGGAAGGAAGGAAGGAAGGAAGGAAGGAAGGAAGGAAGGAAGGAAGGAAGGAAGGAAGGAAGGAAGGAAGGAAGGATAAATGAAAAGAGGGAAGGGAAAGAATAACAGGAAGATAGGAAGAGGGAGAAAGGGAAGGAAGGAAGGAAGGAAGGAAGGAAGGAAGGAAGGAGGGAAGAGGAGGGAGGGAGGGGAGGAGGAGAAATGCATAAAAAAAGTTATATTAATGTGGCGCCAATGAAAAATAAAGTTCCCAGCGTAAGTGCTAAAATACAGCCTCAAAGGAAGGTGCAGGGGTTTTTTTTAAAGACACACAAATACTTTGGATTAAATTCAGACGGAAAGAGACAGCAAACTCTGTCCTGTCACCCACAACACAAGACTTGCAAGCAATCCATCTCTTAAAAAAATCTTAAGACGGCTGATGGATTTCCAGCAAGGTAAAAAAATCTTTGCTTCGCTTTCTCCAGCGAGTTTGCGTTCAGAAGCTGGTCTGTATGGCACTTTCCCTTTCGAAGGGTTTTATTAAAAAAAACCAAAAAACCAGCCAGTTCTTGTAATTGACAATAAATGAGCATTAGAATTATTTCCTGGGAGAAGTGCCAAGAGGTGGCTTTAAACAAGGCACTTTAGATAAAGTCTGAATTTGTACCTGCGAAGGGTCAGTTTGCTCTTTGATTTGGCTAAAAAGTTCCTGAATTAAAACTCATTTTCTGGGTTTGTAGAGTATATTGATGCTTGGCAACGGACTTGTATTTATGACAGTCGCTGTGTCTCCCGGATCCCCTTTTGTGACCTTTGGACAAGCAGTTGAAATTAGGATTTTGTCACACTAAGGTAATTAAAAAACAAACCAACCAGAATTTAAATATTGGCCAACTTCTGTTACAAGCCGTTCGTTGCTACCAGTTAAGCCCAGATTAGACTTTCCAATGTGGGTTAATCCCCATGTTGGAAGGCTGCGCCCTCTTTCACATTTTGGGATCTCGGGGTGCTTATGAAGTCACAAATGTGGCTTTTGGGAACATGCAAACGAAGCTGTTAGTCCAGTGTGCAAATATATGTTGTGAACGTCGCAACCTTTCAAGGATCTCCTGTTTGTTTTCCAAACCCAGAATGCAAAAAAAATAAAAATAAATCCCAAATTACAAAGCAGCAAATGCTTAAATCTTGCCAGAAAAGGCTGGTTAACATCCAGGCAACTACTTGTTGACCCTGGTTGGCGATTCCAGCTTGAGTGAATTCTAAATTTATTGAAAGGTTGTTTTCTCTGCTCTTCTCGCTTCCTCTTTGTCCTGCCTGACAACCTCGGTTGCCTCGTCTCAGAAATCTACGCTGATTAATTATCCATCTAATCACTGCTAATTATAGAAGTACAGTTCCAGATCAAGATATGAGCAGTAGCGTCTCAGGCTTATTGTAGCATCCAGGAGAGATAAGGAATCCCATCCCCAGGTTAGGGGGGGGGAGTCGGTTCCTGTGGCCCCTTTTGACGGGAAGGCATTACAGGAGAGGTGTCACCAGCGCTGGGGCTGCTGCGCAAATTGATCCTTCCCATTAGGACTGATTAATTGACCTCTTAAAATGTACCCACCAAATAAATGACTCAATAAAATAAATTATCCTCTGCTTTGTAGCACTCAACATCAAAAAGGAAAAAAAAATTGCTTTTACTTGAGAAGAGGCTAATGAAGCATGGGAAGGATTGAAGGAAGGATTAATGAAAGGAAGGAACCTCACAAAGAACGGATCAATCACTTGGAAAAAGTGGATGATGACACAATGGATTTGTGGCAAAGGAATAACAGAATAACAAGAGCTGGAAGGGACCTTGGAGGTCTTCTAGTCCAGCCCCCCCCCTGCTCAGGCAGGAGACCCTATAACCATTCTGGACAAATGGCTGCCCAGTCTCTTCTTGAAATCCTCCAGTGTTGGAGCACCCACAACTTCTGAAGGAAAGCCGTTCCACTGGTTAATTGATCTGGGATCTCCAAGGTCCCTTCCAGCTCTATTCTGATTGATTGATTGATTGATATGATCTAGGGTCTCCTACTTGAGCAGGGGGTTGGACTAGAAGACCTCCAAGGTCCCTTCCAGCTCTATTCTGATTGATTGATTGATTGATTGATTGATTGATTGAAATGATTTAGGGCTCCTACTTGAGCAGGGGGTTGGACTAGAAGACCTCCAAGGTCCCTTCCAGCTCTATTCTGATTGATTGATTGATTGAAATGATCTAGGGTCTCCTGCTTGAGCAGGGGGTTGGACTAGAAGACCTCCAAGATCTCTTCTAACCCTGTTATTCTACACTGTATGATCCTCAGCTTCCCGATCTAGCTTCTAGCTCTTCTTGGTGGTCTCTCATCCAGACCCACACCAAATTGCCTCTGCTTACGTAGCTTCCATGCCTAAACAATAAACTTCCTGCCATCTGCGGATAAACCCATCCTGGTCTTTCAAATATTTCCCAGCCCTGGGAAAAACAGAAAGGAAAAAAAAAATCAATCTCTCTTGCAACACCTTCTAGACTAACAATTTTATTTTGGCATACTGTTTCATGGCTGGCTGGCTGCCGCTTTGCTTGCGTGGCGTATTAGCTTGAGAAGGGAACAGAGGTGGATTGTAAAGAGAGAGAGATCAGAGGGGAAATAATGGAGAGAGCTCAAAGAAAGGATAGAGAGTTTGATAGCCAGTACACACCAAAACAGATTATGGGTGGTTATAGAGCATTAGAAGTGGATTAACATCACACCTTCGCCTCCCCTGAACCCCGGAGAAATGGAGTTTAAAAGTGCTGATGGATTCCGACGAAGCTGGCTAAGGATGAGAGACATTTTGTCGTTCTTTGGGAAAAAGAGAGTCACCTTCAGGAGAGTAATCTCGCTTCCCAGATTAGCTTTCTGTCATCTGTCCGGAAGTGATTCGTTTTGGGGCCTGTGAAGATCATCTTTCTGGTGCACAGAGATGAAAAGGCCTGATCCAGGTGAGATGAAGGACAGAAGACCAAGAAAGGCTGGTGAACACCTGGTCATAAAGACTTCCAGCCTCCGAGCCAGGCCATGAAAGGTCCTCCTCTATAAGGGACTTCCTCTGGTCCTCAACCCTTCCATCTCTCCGTTCTTAGAAGAATGGATGCTGCCCACCATTGTTGGTGGTCCTCAACCCTTCCATCTCTCCGTTCTTAGAAGAATGGATCCTGCCCACCATTGTTGGTGGTCCTTATCTCCATTGCTAGAAGAATGGATGCTGCCCACTGTGTAGGTCCTTTGTCATTGACTCCAGCTCTAAAATTTGTTCTCAAGAGGAGAGCTGCCACCGATTCTGTATTCAGCCTACATCCTCACACACAAAAAAAGCACCACAACTTGAGTTCGCCCTTAAGACGAGGCATCCATCTTCCCTCTAAATGTTCCCTCTGCTAAGCAAATTATTGTTATTTCTAAAGCAGCAAAGCTGTAATGCGCACAGGCTATCCCAGAATTGCTCTGTGGCCTTTAATTTGTCATTTACAAGAGTTGGTAAATTAAAAATAAGACGGAGTGGGGGGGGGAACACAGCACCCTTTCCATCTGGCATCGACACGCAAGTCCTCGGGGGCAAGGAACTATTTGGTCCTTGTCATTCCCTTCCCTTTTATCAAGCTGAAAAATTATCCCTTAATTTTTATGGGCTCCTCAGTGAGGTGCTGATGGATCGTTCCGTATTCTGAGCTCTCTTTGGAATTGGTCCCGAGTAGATATTGTTCCCTGGGCACCAAATAAAGGTAAGAAATGTGTCCCTATTTAATTTATAGCTTGCAATAACGGGAGTTTTTATCAACTGTTCTGCCAGCAAATTACTCTTATTGTCTTATTCCTTTGCCCCGAAGCGCCGACTGTTGCAAAGAAAATTGCGTTTGGGTAGGAGACACGGATCGTTAGATCACGCGGGTCAGCAAAGGGCTGGGGTGGAGCAGGGGCCGGGTGGGGTCTGGGCTGTCGTGAAGATGGACTGCGGGAGGAGTCAGTTTCCCAGGAAAAGGCAAGCCCAGATTTCCCCCGTGCAAAAAGGCAGAGGAAGAGTGAGCTAGTTCAGACCCCTCTCTAAATTGGAATGACAGCATCAAAGGGACCTTGGGGGTCTTCTAGTCCAACCCCCTGCTCCAGCAGGAGATCCTAGGCCATTTCAATCAAACAAAATAGAGCTAGACGGGACCTTGGAGGTCTTCTAGTCTCCTGCTCAAGCAGGAGATCCTAGAGACCATTTCTATCCATCCATCCATCCATCCATCCATCCATCCATCCATCCATCCATCCATCCATCCATCCATCTATCTATCATCTATCTATCTATCTATCTATCTATCTATCTATCTATCTATCTATCTATCTATCTATCTATCTATCTATCAAAATAGAGCTGGAAGGGACCTCAGAGGTCTTCTAGTCCAACCCCCTGCTCAAGCAGGAGACCCTCTATTATTCTGGAGAAACGGATGTCCAGTCTCCTCCTCCTCCTCCTCCTCCTCCTCCTCCTCCTCTTCTTCTTCTTCTTCTTCTTCTTCTTCTTCTTCTTGAAAAACCTGAGTAATCTTTTTTCCCACGCTTGTTAAGCAAATCTCTGCAGCTTGTTAAGCTGCATGGTGAATGGTCACCAAATGAACAGTTGTAAATCAAGGACTCCTGTACATTCCCAACAAAAACGGCATCCTGTAAACCAACGAGAAGCTTTGGGGTGTGGTTTTTTTTTTTTTTGTAATTTATTATTGCCATTCATTTTTATTTCGGACGCCTCTAAATAATGTGCATTTGTTCCGGAAATCGATGCTGGCTGCCCAGGCCAGTTTTTAATAGCGTCATTAACATTCATAACCAGCGTGGCATTTTATGGCAACGTCCAGGGCTGGGGGAATACAAATATGATTGAGCAAGAACGTTAGGATTGCTTTCTCTCTCTCTTTTTTTTTTTAACGCTCGGCGCTCCAAAATGTCAAAAAGTGCCCTTTTATGCTCGATGAATTTGCAACAGATTTGATTTCTTTCTAGGTCGCTTGAGGTCATGGGCAATGTTGGCTTTTTATCACATTACACGCCACGGGATGCCAAGCGGGCAACGGGTTCTCCTCCATTGCTTCCCAAATTCTTGGTAAGAGCGCAAGAACGGGCTGGGTGAATTGGAGACACACCCAACTCTTATAAAGGGCTAGGAAGGGACCTTGGAGGTCTTCTAGTCCAGCCCCCTGCTCAAGCAGGAGACCGTATACCATCCTGGTGAAATGGCTGTCCAGTCTATTCTGGAAGACCTCCAGTGATGGAGCATTCACAACTTTGTACCACTGGTGAATTCTTCTGGGATTACAGAATAACAGAGTTGGAAGGGAGCTTGGAGGCATCTAGTCCAACCCCCTGCTTGAGCAGAAGACTTTATACATCCTGGACCAACGGCTGTCCAATCTTTTCTTGAAGAGCACTCGCAACCTCTGGAAAGAAGCCGTTCCACCGATTAATTGTTCTCACTGTCGCAAATTCCTCCTTAGTTCTAAATTGGTTCTCTCCTTGATCAGCCTCCATCCGTTGCTTCTTGTCCCGCCCTTTGACAGGTGGGCCCCGTCTTCTCTGGGACAGCCCTCAAATATTGGAAGATGCTGTCCTGTCACCCCTAATCTTCTCTCCCTTAGACTAGACATACCTACTTCCTTGAACTGTTCATTGTAGATTTTAGCTTCCAGATCCTTCATCATTTTTGTTGCCCTTCTCTGCACTCTTTCTAGACTTTTTAACTAGCCTTCCAGTTCCCTGACCATCAGGTCTCTGTACAAGAAGTTCCCGTGCTGTTTTTTTTCATTTGAGAAAGGGCAAGTTCCCCCTCTCCCCTATTATTTTTCTGCCACTGCTTCAGACTATGAGAACTATTGCATCTGTTTGCGGGTTAAAGTAGGACAAAAACAAGCCAATCATTATACAACGCTGATTTTCTGCAGTTTGAGCCAAAAGACTAAAACACAAGCATTAAATATGCAGCAGGCCTAATGCACTTATTGCAGTGTCTAAAACATGCCAAAAATTGATTTAAAAGGACAATGAAAAATGCCTCCTGTGACACCCTATCATTTCCATATCTCTTAATGCCCTCGAGGGCCAGGACAAAAAATGATTGGGAAAAAAAATATGGGGGGGGGGGGTCCCCATGAAAACGATTGCTCAGTTTCTGAAAAAACGAGTCTATTGACTCTGTCAGATTTTTCTCTTTTTATGGGTGAGCCCTTGTTTGCTTGTTTGTTTTTTAAACTTGTGCTCAGACTTAAATACAGGAGTTGTTTGGGTTATTTAAAGGATGACTTCTTTGCTTCATGAAAGGCATGTGTGACTCTTCTCTCAGCTCGACACGCTTCTGCAGAGAGAGAGAGACAGACAGACAGACAGACAGACAGACAGACAGAAAAGAGAGGGGGGCTAGATAATGGATGATAGAACAATATATTAGGAAGGAAGGAAGGAAGGAAGGAAGGAAGGAAGGAAGGAAGGAAGGAAGGAAGGAAGGAAGGAAGGAAGGAAGGAAGGAAGGAAGGAAGGAAGGAAGGAAGGATGGAAATATAGCAATGGATGGATGGATGGATATGATGATGGATAAGGATAGATAGACAGACAGACAGAACAATGGATTGAGGGAGAGAAGGAAGGGAATAGGAGAATAGATGGATGAATGGCTATGATGATGGATGAAGATTAGACAGACAGACAAACAGATATTTATAAGCGTGCAAATGCTTCAGTATAGCAGAGATGTACAAGAGCAGGATAAATAAATCCCTGGTTTCAGCTCAAAACAGATTACTCCCCAAATTCTAAACTTTCAAATCAGGCTTGTGCTCTCACAAGACAACCCAGTGTGCCTTCCATTTGCGCGCACCCTAGCTCCACACTCATGCGTTTCTATACTTGCTGGTGAGAAGTTTTAACTTAATAGAATAGAATAGAATAGAATAGAATAGAATAGAATAGAATAGAATAGAATAGAATCATAAAATACAGAATAGAATAGAGTAGAGTAGAGTAGAGTAGAGTAGAGTAGAGTAGAGTAGAGTAGAGTAATAGAATAGAATAGAATAGAATAGAATAGAATCATAAAATACAGAATAGAATAGAATAGAGTAGAGTAGAGTAGAGTAGAGTAGAGTAGAGTAGAGTAGAGTAGAGTAGAGTAGAGTAATAGAATAGAATAGAATAGAATAGAATAGAATAGAAGGGACCTTGGAGGTCTTCTAGTCCAGCCCCCTGCTCAAGCAGGAGGACCTATACCATCTCAGACAGGTGATTGCCCAGTCTCTTTTTTAAAAACTTCCAGCGATGGAGCGCCCACCATTTGTACTAACACAATTTTAATAAGACCTTTGCAGTGGGGAAAAAAAAACCCCAATAATAGGAGCTTGAAAATACGGAGTGTGAAGGAATGTATAAGAAGAAACTCAGCATGGATTAAATAGTTCGGCTCCCCATTTTTCTTCCTTGTGTTACGAACTCCAGAGAGTATCACTTTCCGAGCAGGCCAGACGACCCTCCTTTTTAAATCATTTCATTCTGTTCGCTTTTGTGCCCTGACGCTGGGAGAGGTCTCCAAAAGCTGTAATTGCTGTTGCCTTTTGTTGGTGTAATTTAGAGAGGCGTGGAGAGATTTCCACGTTTTTTGGAAAGAGGCCTTTGTTTTAATTCTCCCTGCGTCACCCAAAGCGATCTGCCTCGGGGGTTGTAATTATGGGGTGCGGGCTTTTATCCCCCCCCCACTTTACGGATCATGTCACCCACGAATAGGTGTAATCAGACCCTGCGATTGTTCGTTTGGGGGCTGCTTTTTTGCAGAGCAACGAGTAACCCTTGGAGGGGCGTGGAGGGTCTGCTGCTTTTCACGGCTTCGGAGGCTTTGGAGAACAAGAAAGTTCTCCTCAAGCCACAAAAGACCCTGCAAGTGAATTAAAAATCCGGATCACTGGCGCACAACATGAGATTGTGCAAAGGCTCTCCCGTTGTCGTAGAATCAGGTTGCGTGGTGACCCACTTAACCAGGGGTCTTCAAACTTGGCCCTTTTATGACTTGTGGACTTCAACTCCCAGAATTCCTCAGCCAGGCACACGTGCCTGGCTGAGGAATTCTGGGAGTTGAAGTCCACAAGTCATAAAAGGGCCAAGTTTGAAGACCCCTGCCCTAGCCTAGATTATCCTGGTCAAATGTCTGTCCGGTCTCTTCTTGAAAACCTCCAGTGATGGAGCACCCACAACTTCTGGAGGGAAGCCGTTCCGCTGATTCATTAATCTGGGATGATAGAATAACAAAGTTGGAAGGGACCTTGGAGGTCTTCTAGTCCAACCCCCTGCTCAAGCAGGAGACCCATAAACTGTTCTGGACAAGTGCCTGTCCGACCTCTTCTTGAGAACCTCCCAAAACCTCTGGAGGCAAACCGTTCCATTGGTGAATTGCTCTCACTAGGATCAGCAAAAGTAGAATGCCTGTTTTGATTCCAGCCACCTCTCTTGATCACCAAAGCTCCTTTTATCCCTCTTTGCAGCTTATACCGATTCTCCCACGCAGGGCTCAGCCTGGGGCTAACGCCAGCATTATCCTTGTTAACAGTCTTGACCCCAAGGATGTCCCTCTTCACAGGCCTTGCGAGAAAAATCACCGCTTGACCGGACCCCTTCGGCTGGGCATCAGATGACGAATTGCAGTGACAGCCAAAAGTGACCCATCCAGGACTTAGGAGATCTACAGCGCAATTTGCAAAAAAAAACAACAGAAGATCTATTGGCACCGTCTCAGTTTGGCTGACCTCCTCAAAGCCCCAGGAGTCACCGCTCGCCCGGACCACCCTGCCAGGGTCAACCCAAGGTGCATTTTCTGATGACGAGGCACGACACGTTGGGTTAATAACGGCCAAACAAAAAGAAAGAGTTTTGTCTTTTCAAACAGTAAGTCAAGATGGTCAAGTCAGCAGCTTTATTTTTTTTGGATAAGCCAGAATTATGAATCAAAACTTCAGGGAAAGAGCGAGCAAAATCTTCTGGTATTTTGGCAGAAGAGGGCCAACAAGGATGGCAGGGGGCAAAGATGGTGCCCAATAAATAAGAGAATCAAAGAGCTGGAAGGGACCTTGAAGGCCTTCTAGTCCAACCCCCTGTTCAAGCAGGAGACCCTAATCCATTCCAGACAAATGACTGTCTAATCCCTTCTTTAAAACTTCCAAGGTTGAAGCACCTACAACTTCTGGAGGGAAGCCATTCCACCGATTGATTGTTCTCACTGTCAGGAAATTTCTCCTTAGTTCCAGGTTGCTTTTCTGCTTGGCTAGTTCCCATCCGTTGCTTCTGGTTCTGCCTTCGGGTTCTTCGGAATGTAGCTGGACCCCCTCTTCGCTGGGGCAGCACCCCCAAATATTGGAAGATGTCATCCTATCACCCCTATCATGAATCCCTCTGGTGATACAACATACCTGAGAGTAAGAGAGATTTGTCAAGAAGAACCATTCTTGGAGAGAGATAACCTTCTGGTGACAAGCAGAAAGCCAGGTTTAAGTCAGAAAAATGGCACCTGTTTTTTTTTTTCTTCTTTCCCCTGTTCTGTTGAAGAGGCAGGCTGATAGCAATTTCCTAACTGTATAAATGTTGCAAAGAGCTAAATAAATCTCCCCTGTGGGGCTCAAACCTTCTGCCCTAGAGCTCCGGCAGAACAGGAGGCAGTCCGATAAAGCTGGCAGGCAACGGATAAGCATAAACTGGGCCTGATTTATTTCTGTTTCAGCCGCTACTTCGCTCCCTTTTTCCTTTGATCGCAATCTGTGTTTCTCTATTTCTCTGCTGGCCGATTAATGATTTTGTGGCTCTGATCTAAAGCTCCTGAGAGTTGGCGCGGCTTTTTATTTTCGCTGCCTGGGCTGCAGTTTATGAAAATAAATTCTCGCTGGGGTTTACACGGGCACCCCAGATTTTAACCCAGATTTAACCACTGGGCTAAAGAGGTTTTGTTCAGTTTCACCCAAATTCCAGATTATGGGTGGGAGTTCCAGAAAGGAACTTACCATCTTGAGTTAGATGTGTATGACCGACGCTCAGTTACAGAGAGTCCTCGCCTTACGACCACAATACAGCCCCAAATTTCTGCTGGTAAGCAAGACAGTTGTTCAGTGGGTTTTGCCCCATTTTACAACCTTCCTTGCCACAGTTGTTCAGTTAGCAACACGGTTAAGTGAATCTGGTTCCCCCTTGATTTCGCCAGGCAGAAGGTTGCAAAAGAGGATCGCGTGATTCCCCTGGGGACGCTGCGACCGTCATAAATACGTGGCAGTTGCCAAGCAGTTAAATTTTGATGATGTCACCACGGGGGAATGCTGCAACGGTCGTAAGTGTGAAAAAGCGGTCCTAAGTCACTTTTTTCAGGGCCACTGTAACTTCGAACAGTCACTAAATGAACTGTGTGGTAAGTTGAGGACTAGGTGTATTAAACAAAAATCTGGGACCAGATCTGGGAGTTTGTTGGAAATCCCGACATTGATTAAATGTATTGTTATCTTATTGTTAATGGTTATTTACAACAACACACAATCAAGTGTTATCTCTGGTGTGGTGATGGGAGGGGGAATAATCTGCCTTTCCTCCTCCCCCCCCCCTCCTCAAAGTTTTGCAAAAAAACCCAGCCTGGAATAAGCAGCTGGCGTCCCAGGGACCTTGCAATTAAATCGTTGTTGTTGCATGCTGCTTGCCTTTTGCAAACAACAACTGAGGTGTACCGAATTCTCCTGACAGCAGCTGGGGGGGAAAAAATTGAGAACACCTTCCCTCTCCAGTTTTTTTTTATTCTGCTTTTTTTTTCTTTTACCACCCTGCCAAGGACTTCAAATATTTACTTTTGCAGCAAGTTCGCCAGATCCCAGAGCATCCATTAAGGAACCGGATGCCTGGCTGAGCCCTACCGCCCGCCCGCCCTTCCCCGTGCAGTCAGCAAGGAGGCCTCTCGGTGTAATATTCTGAAAGCTCTCTAAAAAATTAATTAAGCAACATCCTGCTTACACTGCAGCCCAGCACTTCAGACCCTATCCGAAGTCATCAGCGTTCTCCAACCACGGATTGCTGGACCGAATCTTTCTTGGCTCTGCAGCTTCTCAGCCCTAGAGGTCAATCATAGAATCCCAGAACCGGAAGGGACCTCGGAGGTCATCCAGTCCAAGTCCTTATTGGATGGATGGATGGATGGATGGATGGATGGATAGATAGATATAGATAGATAGATAGATAGATAGATAGATAGATAGATAGATAGATAGATAGATAGATAGATAGATGATAGATAGATAGATAGATAGATAGATAGATAGATAGATAGATAGATAGATAGATAGATAGATAGATAGATAGATCCACAATGCATTCATATATAAAATATATTTTATCCATAGTAAATAAGTAAATAGTCTATTGAATAAGTCTTCGGACCGTTTCAAGTATTCTACAGGCAGCCCCCATAAATTTTAAAACAAGACATTGTTATTAAATTCCAAACCAAATAAATTACAGGCATTAAAATTTAATCTAAAATCTAAACTACGGAATAATATATATGCACACAAACCCAGGCACGCCAAATGTTATTATTGTTAAGCACTCTGGGGGCCGCAGAATGACCGCACATTCAAATTTTAAATGGTGGGGAAAAAAACCCACTTATAAACATGAACCTTGCAGGCTTCCCTGGAGGGTTGGAGAGTTTTAGAAACGAGGAAGGCATAAAAGCGATTTTATGCCTTTTTTTCTCGGCTTCCCGCTGCACTTTTATTCTTAAAAATAAAGGTATTGTACCTGCATGCTGCCGCTGTTTGAGAGCAACACCATTATTGCTTTTTCTAAAACAAAATCTCACGGTTTACCATCTTAGTTCTAATTTCCTGCATTTTATTACGGTGCTTTCTCACTAAATTCAGGAAACTTCAAAACTCTGCAGATTCTCCCTCTGGGGTCCCAATAAAAGGAAGGAAAAGTCCCATTAAAAAGAATTGATCTGGCATGCTACAGGTAGTCCTCAGGTTACCACCTTCATTTAGTGACTGGAATGCTTGGGTATGGTTAGGAGGGCACTGACATTTCTAGGCTACCCTATCTATGTTTCCTGGTAAAATACATGGGAAAATCCCATAGGAGGAAAATTCCACTTAGGGTTAGGGTTAGGTCACCATGAACTCATAGAGCAAAATGGACATCGCCAACAAACTCGGAGTGCTTGGGTATGGTTAGGAGGTCACTGACTTTTCTAGGCTGCCCTATCTATGTTTCCTGGTAAAATACATGGGAAAATCCCATTGGAGGAAAATTCCACTTAGGGTTAGGGTTAGGTCACCATGAACTCATAGAGCAAAATGGACATCGCCAACAAACTCGGAGTGCTTGGGTATGGTTAGGAGGGCACTTACTTTTCTAGGCTGCCCTATCTATGTTTCCTGGTA
>NW_015388836.1:79456-80694 GCF_001527695.2 Protobothrops mucrosquamatus
ATTCCACTTAGGGTTAGGGTTAGGTCACCATGAACTCATAGAGCAAAATGGACATCACCAACAAACTCGGAGTGCTTGGGTATGGTTAGGAGGGCACTGACTTTTTCCAGCCTGCCCTCTCTATGTTTCCTGGTAAAATACATGGGAAAATCCCATTGGAGGAAAATTCCACTTAGGGTTAGGGTTAGGTCACCATGAACTCATAGAGCAAAATGGACATCACCAACAAACTCGGAGTGCTTGGGTATGGTTAGGAGGGCACTGACTTTTTCCAGCCTGCCCTCTCTATGTTTCCTGGTCAAATACATGGGAAAATCCCATAGGAGGAAAATTCCACTTAGGGTTAGGGTTAGGTCACCATGAATCCGGAGAGGAAAATGGACATCGCCAACAAACCCGGAGTGCTTGGGTATGGTTAGGAGGGACTGACTTTTCCAGCCTGCCCTATCTATGTTTCCTGGTAAAATACATGGGAAAATCCCATTGGAGGAAAATTCCACTTAGGGTTAGGGTTAGGTCACCATGAACTCATAGAGCAAAATGGACATCACCAACAAACTCGGAGTGCTTGAGTATGGTTAGGAGGGCACTGACTTTTCTAGGCTGCCCTATCTATGTTTCCTGGTAAAACACATGGGAAAATCCGATTGGAGGAAAATTCCACTTAGGGTTAGGGTTAGGTCACCATGAACTCATAGAGCAAAATGGACATCGCCAACAAACCCGGAGTGCTTGGGTATGGTTAGTAGGTCACTGACTTTTCCAGCCTGCCCTATCTATGTTTCCTGGTAAAATACATGGGAAAATCCCATTGGAGGAAAATTGCACTTAGGGTTAGGGTTAGGTCACCATGAATCCGGAGAGCAAAATGGACATCGCCAACAAACTCGGAGTGCTTGGGTATGGTTAGGAGGTCACTGACTTTTCTAGGCTGCCCTATGTTTCCTGGTAAAATACATGGGAAAATCCCATTGGAGGAAAATTCCACTTAGGGTTAGGGTTAGGTCACCATGAACTCATAGAGCAAAATGGACATCGGCAACAAACTCGGAGTGCTTGGGTATGGTTAGGAGGGCACTGACTTTTCCAGCCTGCCCTATCTATGTTTCCTGGTAAAATACATGGGAAAATCCCATAGGAGGAAAATTCCACTTAGGGTTAGGGTTAGGTCACCATGAACTCATAGAGCAAAATGGACATCGCCAACAAACTCGGAGTGCTTGGGTATGGTTAGGAGG
>NW_015388837.1:0-4610 GCF_001527695.2 Protobothrops mucrosquamatus
TACTGTTTGTGTGTGGGGGTTTTTTGGATTCTCCAAGCTTCAACATGCTAAAAAAAGTTTTTTTTTGGAGGGAGGGAACTGGGGAAAGACAGCCTTCTTTTCCAGTTTTCCCACCATCATTTAGTCACCTAGAGGAAACCTCAGCTCACAGGCTTTAAAAATATGGAATGCAGAATAATTTATCCCTAAATCCCACCTTCATAATGTGGAATCTGAAGTTAAGAGTAATTTGACTCTAAAATATATAAGGAATGATTGCTGGAATTGGGTATGTCTAGTTTAACGAAGAGAAGGACGGGGGGGGGGGGGACACACATGATAGCAGTGTTCCAGTATCTCAGGGGCTGCCACAAAGAAGAGGGAGTCAAGCTATTCTCTAAAGCGCCTGAAGGCAGGACAAGGAGCAACGGATGGAAACTAATCAAGGAGAGAAGCAACCTAGAACTAAGGAGAAACTTCCTGACAGTTAGAACAATTAACCAGTGGAACAACCTGCCTTCAGAAGCGGTGAATGCTCCAACACTGGAAGTTTTTAAGAAGAGACTGGACAGCCATCTGTCCGAAATTGTGTAGGGTTTCCTGCCTGAGCAGGGGGTTGGACTAGATGACCTCCAAGGTCCCTTCCAACTTTATCATTATATTATTGTTTGTTGTTGTTGTTGTTGTTGTTGTTGTTGTTGTTGTTGTTGTTATTATTATTATTATTATTATTATTATTATTATTATTATTATTATTATTATTATTATTATTATTATTATTATTCTGGGAGTTGAAGTCCACGCATCTCAAAGGCGACAAGGTTGAGAAACATTGCTCCAAATCAGGGGTGGGGAACTATGGTCCTTTTACGACCGGCTCAGGAATTCTGGGAGTTGAAGTCCGCAAGTCACAAAGGGGCCATAGTTCCCCGCCTCTGCTAAATAAATAAATCCCAAATTGCTCGGGAGCAGCAACAGAACTCAGCAGGTGCCAGCTGGGTTTTTCCAGAGCCTCTCTGGAGACTATGACCCAGGGTTTAATGGAGAGGGGGGGGGGAAATCCAGAAGGACTCTTATCAAGTACCCCGCTCTACATCTTCCCTTCCCCAAACCCCGCTCCCGAAAACCACGTTCTTACTTGCTGTTCTTTCCTCTCCACTTCCCGCTGCATCTGCAGGAAATCCTCAGCCAAGGCGGCCGCCTGAGAGCAGCTCTCTGGTTCGTGTTCCCGCACCCAGCTCTGGATCTCCGGGGGCAGGATGGCCAGGAACTGCTCCAGGATCAGCAGCTCCAGGATCTGCTCCTTGGTGTGTCTCTCCGGCTTCAGCCACCGGTGGCAGAGGTACCAGAGCTGGCTGCACACCTCGCGGGGGCCTTCGGCCTCCTGGTAGCGGAAGTGGCGGAAACGCTGGCGTTTCATCTCCATGCTGGCCGAGTCGTCGCCCAGTACCTCTTCCTTCACCTTGACCATCCCAGATTCTCCAATCTCTCCCGCGTCCAAAACGTGACGGGGCTCTGAGCTCTCCTCGCTGAGGACGACGGGCTGCCGGCTGGCCCGGCCGCCCCTGGGCCACAGGCGGGTGACCGCCGGCCCCTCAGCGGAGGGAGAGAATCTCTGCCGGGCTTCTAACTCCGTGGGGCGCAGTAGATTCCTCCACCCCGAACGAGGGGAACGGGCGGCGTTGTGATGCTCTTTCTGCTGGGCTGTCCTGGCTTTGTGGAGCCTTTCGTTTTTTGCTCGAGAACGGCGAGAGGCCGCAGCTTTGCCCCTCCACCTCTCCACTGGATCCGGCGTTTCGGATTCCTCGTCTTCCATTTTTGCTGCCCGGGGAGGTCCCTGCTCAGACATCCCTGGAAGAGGCTCGCAAATGGCCTTCTCTCTCTCTTTCTCTCTCTCTCTCTCTCTTTGCAAGAGATTCGGGGAGGCGCTGTCTCAAAAGTGCACCCCGAGTCTCCAAACGAATGAAATCAAGGGTTGATGAGAAGGTCTTTTACCTGAAGAATGGGAACAAAAGCAGAAAGGGAGGGGACTAAGAATTCCTCGCCCATTTGGTCACCCCCCAAATCCCTGTTGGAAAGAAGTCAGGAAAGAAGCCAACACAGCAAGGCCGGCTGGGGAATTCTGGGAATTGAAGTCCACACACTTTAAAGTCGCCAAGGTTGAGACTAAGGTAGGAGTAGGAAACCTTGGCTCTTTTATGACTCGTGGACTTCAACTCCCAGAATTCCTGAGCCAGCCATGCTGAGGGGAAAGGGAGAGGTTACCAAGCTGAGCCATGCTGGCTCAGGAATTCTGGGAGTTGAAGTCCACGAGTCATAAAAGAGCCAAGGTTGCCAACCTCTGGACTAAGGGGACAAACATCAAGCAGAAAACAATATCCTAATCAAAGAACTCTCCACACCCCCGCCAACGTAAGCAGGGAAAAGCTCCTGTATATAAACAAGGAACAAACCTCACTCTTCCTCGCCCTGATGATGCTACCTAGTTGGGTAATGAAATGTCTGCAAGAAAATACCAAGCTCAGAGAGCACCAAGGACCCCGCAGTTCAGCCGTGAGCTACAGATAGTCTCTTCAGTCGAATAACTGCATACTATCTTTTCCCCTCCTCACCAACTTTTTGCAGTGCTGCTCAAAAAGTTGTGATAGACTTAGCAACTCCTTTCTCAACCCCATGTGCATAGCTGGTCAGGTCAAACCTTGGACATTTTCTCTGAAAAACATGGCTTCAACTAATGTGTTACAACTCATTCCCTGCTCAATTTCCCAGAGGAATGAGCTGACCTACCAGGACAACAATGAAATCAAAAGGTATAGGCATTAGAGAGAGAGAGACAGACAGACAGACAGACAGACGAGAAATAGATATAGAGATAGATAGATAGATAGATAGATAGATAGATAGATAGATAGATAGATAGATAGACAGATGATAGAGACAGACAAACAGAGACAGACAAGAAATAGATATAGAGATACTGTAGATAGAGAGAGACAGAGACACAGAGACAGACAAGAAGATATAGAGATAGATACTGTAGATAGATAGATAGATAGATAGATAGATAGATAGATAGATAGATAGATAGATAGATAGATAGATAGATAGAGGAGCCGAGCGCAGATGCTAAACAACCTTACTTAAGGCACACCTATAAACTGGCTTGTTAACCCTGATGATGCTGGGAGCTCCCAGCGAAAGCTTGGTTTTAAATTAAAGTTTTAAATTCTTTGTTCTCCTGGTGATCGTGAGTTTTTATCTATTTTATACTATAGATAGATAGATAGAGACAGACAGATAGACAGAGACAGACAAGACAAGAACAAGAAATAGATATAGAGATAAACAGATACTGTAGATAGATAGATAGATAAATAGATAGATAGATAGATAGAGACAGACAGACAAGAAATAGATATAGATAGAGACACAGACAGACAGACAAGAAATAAAGATAGAGACAGACAGATAGACAGAGACAGACAAGAAATAGATATAGAGATAAACAGATACTGTAGATAGATAGATAGATAGACAGACAGACAGACAGACAAGAAATAGATATAGAGATAAATATACTGTAGATAGATAGATAGATAGATAGATAGATAGATAGATAGATAGATAGAGACAGATAGATAGAGACAAAGAGACAGACAGACAGACAGACAGAGTCCTTGACCTACAACAATTCATTCAGAAGTTACAACAGCACTAAAAAAAAGTGACTCATGAATGTTTTCCCCACTTACAATGGTTTCAGCATCCCCATGGTCATGTGATCAAAATTCAAACACTTGACAACTGACTCATATTTATGACTGCAGTGATTCATTTAACAGCTGTGACAACAAAGGTCGTAAAATGGGCAAAACTCACTTAACAACCCTCTTAGCAACAGAAATTTTTGGGCTCAATTGTGGTCATACATTGAGGCCTACTGTTAGATAGATAGATTAGATAGATAGATAGATAGATAGATAGATAGATAGATAGATGATAGATAGATAGATAGATAGATAGATAGATAGATAGATAATAGCTAAATGATAGATAGATAATAGATAGATAATAGCTAGATAGATGATAGATAGATAGATAGATAGATAATAGCTAGCTAGCTAGCTAGCTAGATAATAGATAATAGATAGATAATAGATAGATAGATAATAGATAGATAGATAGATAGATAGATAGATAGATAGATAGATAGATAGATAGATAGATAGATAGATAGATAGATAGATAGATAGATATGGATGGGAGGATGGACACCTAGCATCTGCATTTGCAGGACAGGCTAATCTGTTTTAATCCCAGTTAATGGGTAACCAGGGGAAGTATGCTATAGGAACCCATCCATTGAATGACACACAGCCCCGAATTTGACCAGCTTGTGGCGTAGTCCAGCACAGCTTTTTTATTTATTTATTTTATTTATTTATTTCATAAACTTCTATGCCGCCCTTCTCCCCAGAGGGACTCAGGGCGGCTCACAGCATGTTAAAAAACAAAACAAAGAACATTTCCCCTATAAAACCAATTAAAAAGCAAATATATTAATAGCTGTGTCATATTTAAAATCTTTGAAAATTTTTTAAAAATTATTCCCTATTTAAAATTCACCCTAG
>NW_015388837.1:6038-9339 GCF_001527695.2 Protobothrops mucrosquamatus
TGTGCTCGATCGGATTCGGTTCGGCTGGCCCTCCAACTGCTCTCTAGGCGTCTTTTCCGACGTTTCATCTCTCTCAGCCCCTCGGTAAACCAAGGGGATGGTCGAGATCCACGTCGGGTCAGAGGCCGCAGAGGCACGACTCGGTCCAATGCTGCGGCGGCAGTTGTCTCCCAGGCCGCCGCCTGATTTTCCGCCGAGTTGTGGACTAGATCCTCCGGATATGGCCCAAGCTCCATCAGGAACCTCTCAGGGTCCATCAGTCGCCTGGGACGGAACCATCTAGGGGGTTCCGTCTCCCTGCGGCGAGGGGGAGCGGTCCGGAAGACCAACCTTAGGAGAGGTTCTTATAACTAACACGCAAAAAGCTGCTAAACAATATGCGAGAGAGCATCAATCCTTGCAGTACAGTTCAGCCCATTTGTAATGGGAACTTACCTTGTTTACATACCCTGCATGCAGGCTCCTACGCCGAAATCTGACGTTTTCTGGTCATTCTTACGAAGTTCACAGCTGGAAAAGGTGCACACAAAAATGTACAGATTAGAACAGTGATGGCGAACCTTTTAGAGACCGAGTGCCCAAACTGCAACCCAAAACCCACTTATGCATTGTCGAGTGCCGGGTGGGTGTGGCCCATTGGGTGGGCGTGGCTGCGGTGGTAATGGCAGACTGGGTGGGACTAAAAAGTTCAATCATTCAATTCCAACTTTGCGAGATTTTTTTTCCCGTGAGAAGTTGAAATTGACTGATTGATTGAACCTTTTTTTTTTTGCACACGGCGGCAGAGGCCTAAAGCGAAAAGATTTTATAAAACCCAGCTGAAGGCCTAGGACTGGGGCAACGGCGCGTGTGCCCACAGAGAGGGCTCTGAGTGCCGCCTCTGGCACCCGTGCCATAGGTTCGCCACCACTGGATTAGAACAATGTTTTTCAACCTTGACAGCTGTAAGATGTGTGGACTTCAACTCCCAGAATTCCCCAGTCAGCATAGGAAACACTGGGTTAGAAAAAAAACAACAACCCTTGCTGCAAAGATCAAAACCCACAAAGATGGGCACCGATGGGAAACATGCAGTTCCAACAAGTCAACCTCGGATGACGTTACCTAGTTTGGTAATGAAATGTCTGCAAGAAAAACCAAGCTCAGAGAGCATCAAGGACCTCCACAGATCACCTATTCTATTTATAGCCTACAGTCGAAAATCGCCTGATTTAACAGTTTTTCAGGCCTTAGGACAGGGGCAGGCAACCTTGGCTCTTTTATGACTCGTGGACTTCAACTCCCAGAATTCCTGAGCCAGCATGGCTCAGCTTGGAAACCTCTCCTTTTCCCCTCAGCATGGCTGGCTCAGGAATTCTGGGAGTTGAAGTCCACGAGTCATAAAAGAGCCAAGGTTGCCTACCCCTGCCTCAGGACATGGTGGGACATCCATCTTTTGTCACTTGATGTCCTCCACAATGTTGATTTTAAGACCTGCTTTGCTCAAGAGTATCCCAGTGGTGGGATTCACCCAGTTCGCACCATTTCAGCAAAATGATGCTGTCTAACCCACATTTTTCTATCTTATCAAGTAGTAGGTTGTGATAAAGTAGATCACAACCTGCTACTTGATACATCACCACCAGATGGATCTGTAGCTGGCTGACCGGCCGTACTCAGTGTGTGGTCCTCAATGGAACCGCATCTACATGGAGGGAAGTGTGTAGTGGGGTGCTCCAGGGCTCTGTTCTGGGCCCAGTGCTCTTCAACATCTTCATCAACGATCTGGACGAGGGGATAGATGGGGAACTCATCAAATTTGCAGACGACACCAAGCTGGCAGGAATAGCCAACACTCCAGAAGATAGGCTTAAAATACAGGAGAATCTGGACAGACTTGAACACTGGGCGCTATCTAACAAAATAAATTAAATGGGGAAAAAAGTAAGGTTCTACATTTAGGCAAGAAAAACCAAACGTACAGGTATAGTATAGGGGGTATCTTGCTCAATAGTACTGTGAGAGGGACCTCGGAGTCCTAGTGGACAATCACTTAAATATGAGCCAGCAGTGTGCTGCAGCTGCCAAAAAGGCCAACACAGTGCTGGGCTGCATTAACAGAGGGATAGAATCAAGGTTACGTGAAGTATTAATCCCACTTTACAATGCCTTGGTAAGGCCACACTTGGAATAATGCATCCAGTTTTGGTCACCACGATGTAAAAAAGATGTTGAGACTCTAGAAAGAGTACAGAGAAGAGCGACAAAGATGGTCAGGGGACTGGAGGCTAAAACATATAAGGAGCGGCTGCTGGAATTGGGTATGTCTAGTTTAATGAAGAGAAGGACGAGGGGGGATATGATAGCAGTGTTCCAATATCTCAGGGGCTGCTACAAAGAAGACGGAGTCAAGCTATTTTCCAAGGTGCCTGAAGGCAGGACAAGAAGCAATGGATGGAAATTAATCCAGGAGAGAAGCAACCTAGAACTAAGGAGAAACTTCCTGACAGTTAGAACAATTAACCAGTGGAACAACCTGCCTCCAGAAGCAGTGAATGCTCCAACACTGGAAGTTTTTAAGAAGAGACTGGACAGCCATTTGTCTGAAATGGTATAGGGTTTCCTGCCTGAGCAGGGGGGTTGGACTAGATGACCTCCAAGGTCCCTTCCAACTTTATTATTATTATTATTATTATTATTATTATTATTATTATTATTATTAAAACCTATAGCTAATTTTTTGTTGCCCAGGCCCAGAATGGACTTCCGGAAGCAGCATCCACACAGAGAACCGGTTGTTCACATATTTGAATCCCACCACTGGGACATCCCCCAGGGTCAGTCAAACTAGGATGGATTATGAGTATAAATAAATAAAGGTTGTAGCAATAATGTATAATTTCCAACGTCACCATGCCGAAGAGTAGGAATGGACTCCCTCAAAATATCTCTGTCACTGCATTTTAAACCTCCACATCGCATTTGTGATTTCAACACCACGGCATACTTGTGTATTCGGGAGTAGCACCAGAGATTTAAAAACAGGCATATTCTGCCTCAGTTGAGTGATCAAAATTGGGGTGCTTGGCAACCAATATGTACAGGTAGTCCTCGACTTACGACCACAATCGAGCTCAAAATTTCTGTTGCTAAGGGAGACATTCATTAAGCGAATTTCGCCCCATTTTACACACCTTTCTTACCATAGTTACTCGAATCACTGCGGCTGTTAAGTTACTGACACAGTTGTTAAGTGGATCCAGCTTCCCCGCTGACGTTGCTTGTCAGAAGATCGCAAAAGGGGATCACATGACACCCCCCC
>NW_015388837.1:12690-16019 GCF_001527695.2 Protobothrops mucrosquamatus
GGGGGGGGGGGGGGGGGGGGGGGGGGAAGGGGATGAAGGGGTAGAATTATATAAAATTTGCTGTATTTATAAATATAATGTAAATGTTTGTCCTTAAGAAGAGGAGATGATCGGCTAGTACCCCTAAACTGCATGGTGGAAAAGAAGGTGATGGGATGTGTAGGATAGTTGGAAAGGAGGAAAGATGAGAGGTTGTGGTTAAGAGGGGGAGGAAGGGAGAGGGAAGTAGGTAGGAAGTAGGTAGGAAGGTTGAGGGAGTGTGGATGCAGGGGGGGGACCACCGATTATTTCTGAATACCTACTGAGTAGGCTTTTTATGTGTTTGTTTTTCTAATGAAATGCACCATATTTGTATTATTTGTTCATATGTTTATTTGAAAAAATTAATAAAAAATTTGTAAAAAAGAAAAGAAAATATACACGTTCACACGTGCACTGTTTTATTTATTATTTACTAACTGTACCCAGCCACGTGTTGCTGTGACTCAATCTGGTAAAAGCGTGTGTTGCTTTTACGTCCAATAGATGGCGCTGTTTTTCAAAAAAGCATGTTTTTACCTGTCACAGGTGTGACATCTATATAATGTAGGTATATAAAAACACGTGCGTATTCGAATGCAACGTTGTGTCAAAGTTTCAAAGCAATCGGTGAAGAACTTTCGGAGATTTAAGATTTTGAACATACAAACATTTACATTTTTATTTATATAGATTTTTTTTTATCCTGCCATGATTATAGGTAACTCAAGGCGACGAACATAGCTAGAGCACTGCAACCAATTTTGGTCTCCACACTATAAAAAAAGATATTGAGACTCTAGAAAAAGTGCAGAGAAGAGCAACAAAGATGATTAGGGGCCTGGAGGCTAAAACTTATGAATACGGTTACAGGAGCTGAGCATGGCTAGTCTAGTGAAGAGAAGGACCAGGGGAGACAGGATAGCAGTCTTCCAATAAATTTGAGGAGCTGACACAAAGAGGAGGGGGTCAACCTATTTCCCAAAGCACCTGAAGGCCAGACAAGGAACGGATGGAAACTGATCAAGGAGAGATTCAACCTAGAAATAAGGATAAAATTTTTGACAGAACAATCAACCAGTGGAACAGCTTGCCTTCAGAAGTTATGGGAGCTTCATCACTGGAGGCTTTCAAAAAGACACTGAACTACCATATGTCAGAAATGATGTAGTAGGATCTCCTGCTTCGGCAAGGAGAGGGTTCGCAATCTGGGTGTCCTCCTGGATCCACGGCTGACACTAGAAGATCAGTTGACGGCCGTGGCCAGGGGGGCGTTTTACCGGGTACGCCTGGTTCACCAGTTGCAGCCTTTTCTGGACTGGGATGCCTTGCGCACAGTCACCCATGCTCTTGTCACCTCCCGCCTGGACTACTGCAATGCTCTCTACATGGGGCTCCCCTTGAGGAGCACTCGGAGGCTCCAGTTAGTCCAGAATGCAGCCGCGCGGGCGGTGATGGGAGTGACTCGTCGCTCCCATGTAACGCCGCTGTTGCGCGAGCTGCACTGGCTGCCGGTGGCTTTCCNCACAATCGAGCTCAAAATTTCTGTTGCTAAGGGAGACATTCATTAAGCGAATTTCGCCCCATTTTACACACCTTTCTTACCATAGTTACTCGAATCACTGCGGCTGTTAAGTTACTGACACAGTTGTTAAGTGGATCCAGCTTCCCCGCTGACGTTGCTTGTCAGAAGATCGCAAAAGGGGATCACATGACACCCCCCCCCCTCGGGACACTGCAACCGTCACAAATACGAGTCAGTTGCCAAGCATCTGAATTTTGATCATGTAATCATGGGAGATGCTGCAATGGCCGTGTGAAAAATGGCCATAAGTCGCTTTTTTCAGTGCCCTTATAACTTTGAGCGGTCACTAAATGAACTGTTGTAAGTCGAGGACTACCTGGGTTGCAGCATCCTGGGGGCACATCTGCAACCTCCCCAGCCAGCTTCCCACCAGCGAAGTCAATGAGGGAAAACGGATTTGCTTAATGATCGCACGGTTCATTTGACCACTCCAGTGGTCTGCTTAGCCACCATGGCAAAAGAAGTCACAAAATCAGGTGCGACTCACAACCTCCTTGATTAACAACAAAAATTCTGGTCCCAATTGCCGTCACAGGCTGAATTCTACCTGTCTTGGAAAAAGGCACAAGTGAGCTGCTTAAAGAAGCATTCAGGAAAACATCTGCAAGCGCTGATTTTGACTAGATTTGTGTTTTGGTTTAATAAAATGCAAATTTTATATATATAAAATATATATATATATATATATAAATATATAAAAACAGGCCACCACAGAAAACGTCTGAAACCCGTTTAGGAATTTTGATCCCCTGGGCCGTGTGGGGGGTGACAGACCATTGTTATGAGCTCTAAGAAAGCAGGTGGCCCATTTGGTAATTTTTTAATTACCGTCCCTGGAGAGTAAGCCGCTTAGGGTCGCATGCAACAGGAGTAAATTATTGGAGAAATTAATTTTTCCACAATTTCAAATCTGATTTGCCCATCCTTACTCTTTACACCCCTTTTGAGACGTCTTAGTCAATTATTGGAAAAATTAGATTCTGAGCTGTTTGGAAACTGATTTGCCCATCCTTACTATTTACTATCCCTTTGTTCAACTTAGGACCTCTTTTGCAACGCTGGATTTCAACTTCCAGACCACAGCTGGGGGGGGGGGAGGCACCAAGTTGATAATGGCAGCCCACCACAACCTGCTTTGTGGCAAAAACTCCCGGTTCCTCCTGGATCGGCCCCAACGAATCCACTTGGGCTTTACCAGTGAGTAGAGTTGACTTTGGTCAGGTTAACCTGCTAGTGAGAATTTTGCACTAGAGTCGTTGCTGGCTTTGGAAAGGGCCCTTTGTGGGAGTCAAGTGGAGAGAGAGCAGAAGATCAACTGATCCACAGTACAGTAGATCCGGGGGATCTCCAAAGGGGTTGCCCGGAGCAACTGAAAAACACACCGCCGACTGCTAGGAACCTTAATCCCAGACAACAATGGTCGCAACTCCGACATCACTACAACCAGCCGCTCTCCGGATTCGGCTTTCCCTCTTTATTCTCAAGTGCGCGTCCGCTCGGCGAAATCTCCGAGTCTGATCGTCGGAAAAGTAAAAAGTTGATCCGGGCAGATAAGGCGTCCGGAGCCCGTCCATCCTTCCCCCCCACCCCCCCGTCGCAACGCAAACTCGACTCTGCCTCGGGGCTTCCTTTTCTCCGTTTTGTTTTTGTTTTGCTCCGGGACTCCCTTCGGCACGGATTGCGAGCTTTCCAAATCCGCCAGGAAATCAAAAAAGATCCCGCGCCT
>NW_015388837.1:19040-24027 GCF_001527695.2 Protobothrops mucrosquamatus
TGACTCGTCGCTCCCATGTAACGCCGCTGTTGCGCGAGCTGCACTGGCTGCCGGTGGCTTTCCGGGTGCGCTTCAAGGTGTTGATTATCATCTTTAAAGCGCTCCATGGCATCGGACCTGGTTATCTCCGAGACCGCCTTCTGCCGCAGATTACCTCTCATCGGCCGATACGCTCCCACAGAGAGGGTCTCCTCAGGGTACCGTCAGCCAGACAGTGCCGGCTGGCGACCCCCAGGGGAGGGCCTTCTCGGTTGGAGCCCCCACCCTATGGAACGAACTACCCACAGAGATCCGGGTGATTCCGGATCTCCCCTCCTTCCGCCGCGCCCTCAAGACATGGCTATTTAAGCTAGCAGGTCTGGCCTAAGGGATATTTTAATTTGGTTTTTAAAACAATTTTAAAAAGAAAAGGCCAATTAATATTTCGTTTTAATTACATTTTAAATTTAGTATTTATTGTATTATGTATCTGTTTTAAATGGCTGTAAGCCGCCCTGAGTCCGTTGGGAGAAGGGCGGGGTAGAAATTTAAATAATAAATAAAATAAATAAATAAATAAGGGGGGTTGGACTAGATGTCCTACAAGGTCCCTTCCAACTCTGTTATTCTGTTCTAGTTTCCTCACAACCATGGTCCTGTGAAGTGGGTGACTGGCCCAAACTCACCTAGCAGTTTTTCATGGCTAAGTTTGTTTGTTTTTTTATTAAAATTGTATGCCTCCAATCTCCACCAGGTAACTCTGGACAGCTTACAATACCGTACCTAGCAGAATGAAACAGTTATAAGATGAACACATTAAAACATTGGACATTTAAAAGCTAAAATGTTAATGTTAAAAAACGGATCAAAACCAATGCATAGACAGGGTGGAGGCGAGTCTATAATATTATATATATTGTACGCACACATATACAAACTTATACATGTTCTGTCCACCCATGACAGCAGAATACAGGCAGTTCTCAACTTACAGCCATTTGTTTAGTGACCATTCAAAGTTGCATGGCACTGAAAAAAGTGACTTATGCACATTTTTCATTCTTAACTACAGTTGCAGCATCCCCAGTCACGGGACTGAAATTTGGATGTTTGGCAACTGACTCATATTTACGACCGTTGTGTCCCCAGGTCATGTGATTAAGTTTTATGACCTTCTGACAAGCAAGGTCAATGTCATATGTTGAGGACTAGCTGCAGCTGAGGGAGAAAGCCAGGCCTTTGGAATTTCCTCCTGTTGAAAGGAGCACTTTGCTATGCAGTATTAAGAGGAGGCCTTGTACCATTCAGATGTTCTGCTGCACTGCGGTTCCCATCATCCCCAGCCAGCCAATCCCCTTTAACCACCACCACCGATATGTGTTCTGAAGGCCGCTGGCTTCTAAGTGAGCATGACAGGACATCGGATTCCATCAAAATAAATGCCTGTTGTTTACTACTGTTTGAGTTTGATGTGGCACTAGATATCAATTAAAAAGAAAAAAAAAGTGAAAATGTTCAGCTAGGCATTTTGGCTGGTACCAAAATTAAAATTTGTTTGCTTTCATTGAAGCCTCTTTTTTGTTGCATCTTTCCATTGACACAAAGCCCCTGGGGCTGCATAGCAAATGAATATAAAATCAGTAACGCCAACAAAAAAAGGAATCCAGCATGGTGTTTATACCACTCTTTCTTTTAACAACATTCAAAGCAGCCACTAGAGCAGCGTTTTTCAAACATGTTAACTTTAAGATGGGTGGACTTCAGCTCCCAGAATTCCGCAGCCACCATGGCTGCCTGGGGAATTCTGGGAGTTGAAGTCCACCCATCTTAAAGTTGCCATGTTTGAAAAACGCTGAATGCTCTAGAGCAGGGGTAGGCAACCTTGGCTCTTTTATGACTCGTGGACTTCAACTCCCAGAATTCCTGAGCCAGCCATGCTGAGGAGAAAGGGAGAGGTTTCCATGCTGAGCCATGCTGGCTCAGGAATTCTGGGAGTTGAAGTCCACGAGTCATAAAAGAGCCAAGGTTGCCTACCCCTGCTCAAGAGGGCCTAGTGGGGGATGGGGGCATTGGTTGTGAGGCAGAATGAGCATTTGAACCCCCATTTATTTTTTTTCCTATTTCCCCATTTGTTTGCAGTGTTCTTACAATCCGTAGCTGAAGAAAAAAAAAACGTGCGAACAGAGCACCCCCTTCGGTTCTATTTTTACTAAATTGTTTTATCGGCGGGAATAAAACCCATTGTTCTGTTGGAGGATTCAAAGCCCTGAGGCCTTCTTTAGATGAACGGAGCAAGCCTCCCTTTTCTCTCAGGGCTATTGCAGGATTATTTACGTCATCGTCTCTTGCTTAATAAATTAATTATTTTGCTTAATAGCTGCAATGTGTCCCAGAGAAGAACTCCTCGGAGCAAACCCAGGGAGCCATCATTTAAATTTCCCACAATGCCCTGGAGTGAGCTACTACTGGGGGCGTGATGGCAGCTTCTCAGTGCTAACAGTCCAAATAAGGTCAAGGAAGCGGGAGACTCTTTGGGTTTAAAGCAGATAGTATCCCCCAGATGGTTTGGGAGCAAGGAATTCTGGGAGTTGTAATCCCGCCATCTGGACAGCACCAGATGGAAAAGCTTGGTGCTGTTCAAAATTGCTGTTAAAGCCTGGTTTATATATTGTCATTAAGCCCTGATGGGTGATCCTTATTCAGCCAGTTGTAGCTTAGCAAAAGCCCAGCCACCATCAAAAGGACAGCGCCCGCTGATTCTTTCTCTTTCAAACCAAAGCAAGCCCTATTCTTAAGAGGCCAAGGCTTTGTGTCATTCTGCTTCACAGCGGCACAATGGAGGTGTCATATAATTGAGTGACATTTTGATCTTAATAATAATAATAATAATAATAATAATAATAATAATAATAATAATAATAATAATAATAATAATAATAAGAAGAAGAAGAAGAAGAAGAAGAAGAAGAAGAAGAAGAAGAAGAAGAAGAAGAAAGAAGAAGAGACATTGACAGACTTTATCTACCAAGGCAAATAGGTGGGCGTGGAATGCTGCAAGTACATCAGATGGTTGAAGAAGAAAAAATGGCTTTGGAAGAATATCTGAAGGACAATGATGATGATGCACTGAAATTAGTATATCAGGAAGGCTTATTGACTACAGGAGAGATCAAACTGGCCTACAAGGAAGACCAAATGAAGAACAGAATAGAGGCATGGGAAGACAAAGCACTACATGGCCAGTACATTAAAAAAAATAGCTGGGAAAGCAGATAATAACAAGACCTGGCAATGGCTAAGAGCAGGAAAATTGAAGAAAGAGACCGAGGGACTAATTCTGGCTGCACAAGACCAAGCCTTAAGGACAAATGCATATAAAGTCAAAANATTATCATCTATGGTGGACATGCCCAGTTGCAAAAAAATACTGGACTAAAATAAGAAGATGGATGGAAGAAATAATAGACCAACCTGTAGACTGGAAACCAGAGATCTTTTTGCTGGGTATTTTAAACAGAAAATATAGTAAAGAAATACGGCACTTAATTCTACATACAACAACGGCAGCAAGAATAGCATACGCACAAGTTCTGGAAAAATGAGAATATGCCATCAGAGGAAGAAGTGATAAAGAAAATCCTGGACTGTGCTGAGATGGACAAATTAACATAAGAGATAAAAGAAAAGGAAGACACAGAATACTATTTAATATGGAACAAGTGGTATGACTGGCTGGAGAGTAGAAATAAGAGAGAATAAATGTGGAAAGGTTAAAAGTGGAAAATGTGTGTATAATAATGTACGAAGGAAGAAAAATGCAAATAAGAAATAATGGGGCAACAAGGACAAATACTCTAAAGAAGAATAAGGGGGAGAAATGTAAATAATAGAAGATTACTGTTACGAAATTGCTGTTAAAATATATACTGTGTATATATGTGTGTTATGTTTTGTTTTGTTGGTTTAAATAATAAAAATTTAAAAAAATTAAAAAGAAAAAAGAATGCAGTACTGCAGGCTACTTCTGCTGACTGCCGGTTGCCAGCAGTTCGTGTCTCATCGGCTCAAGGTTGATTCAGCCTTCCGAATGATGGGCTGGATGCCAAAACAAACCAAGGTTAGGCACACACTTCAAAAGACTCCAGGAAGTCTGTAATTGGGGAGTGTGTTCTGGTAAGAACAAAGAATGCTTATTCACAGAGAATATGCACATGTAAAGCTTATAATAATTCTGGGTGGTTAGAGAGGTGATAAAAGTAATGAAGAGTTAGGCATCTTGCAAGCTCAGCTAAAGGTTAGGAACAGGGATGGCCCTGGAGCAAATAGGATGTGTATTAGATATCTCCTGAAGCATTCATTAGCCAAGGCTTATGAATAGGGACGGCTAGAGACCAGTAGAATAATTGTTAAGACTATTACTGACATGTTTATTAGATCAGGAATTCTGGGAATTGAAGTCCACGAGTCATAAAAGAGCCAAGGTTGCCTACCCCTGCTTTAATGGGTTAAAACATTAGAGGTGGGCCTGAAAGGCGTGTCCTAGAGCGGCAGCAAATAGCAAAGTCCGGCTGGTTGGGGAGGGGGTAATGGAACGCGAAAGGGATTAAAAAAAAAAACATGAGGGTTCCTTCCGGTTGGAACGTTCGGCCACTGCACGGCAGGAGATGAATGGAGGCCGCGTGGTAAGTAGAAAAAACGGGGACGCGCTTGCGAGGGTCGGCAATGGAAAGCGGGCGGTGGGTTGTAGGTTGTGTGCGCGCGCAGCAGCGGCGGCGGCGGGGGGGGGCGCCCAGGCCATCAGTGCCACCGTTAAGCCCCATCCATCCTCCCCTTCGCTTTCAGATAATGACAAACCCCATCCTCCCCAGCGATCTTTCCTGCTGTATCCGCTTCCCGCCGTCTCACCCGACGTAGTAATAATAATGATCAGAATCGGAATAGAGCTGGAAGGGGACCTTGGAGATCTTCTAGTCCAGCCCCATTGCTCAAGCAGCGGACCTTATACCAT
>NW_015388837.1:26555-57120 GCF_001527695.2 Protobothrops mucrosquamatus
CTTCTTAAAAACTTCCAGTGTTGGAGCATTCACTGCTTCTGGAGGCAGGTTGTTCCACTGGTTAATTGTTCTCACTGTCAGGAAGTTTCTCCTTAGTTCTAGGTTGCTTCTCTCCTTGATTAGTTTCCACCCGTTGCTTCTTGTCCTGCCTTCAGGCGCTTTGGAAAATAGCTTGACTCCCTCTTCTTTATGGCAGCCCCTGAGATATTGGAACACGGCTATCATGTCCCCCCTCGTCCTTCTCTTCGTTAAACTAGACATACCCAATTCCAGCAGCCGTTCCTTATATGCTTTACCCTCCAGTCCCCTAATCATCTTTGTTGCTCTTCTCTGTACTCTTTCTAGAGTCTTTTTGTGATATGGTGACCAAAATTGGCTGCAGTATTCCAGGGGTGGTCTTACTAGGGTTTTATAAAGCGGTACTAATACTTCGCGTGATCTTGATTCTTATGCCTCAGTTTATACAACCCCGGATTGTATTAGCTTTTTTGGCTGCTGCTGCACACTGCTGGCTCATAATCAAGCGATCGTCCACCAGGACTCCAAGGTTCCTCTCACAGTTACTGTTTTTGAGCCCAATCTGTACTTGTACCTTTGATTTTTCCTGCCCAAATGTAAAACTTTGCTTGAAACCCATTTTGTTGGATAGGGCCCATTTTTCGAGTTTGTCAAGATCTTTTTGGATCCCGAGTTGATCTTCTGGGGTGTTGGCTATTCCTGCCAGTTTTACACATCCCGGCACCGAAGAAGCAAAATCATCTCTAGTTTTCCTGCGCAAAAATCTGGTTAGTTAACAATAGCTTTTCATGTCCCCCACCCACCATGTGTTCACATTGCCCAATCACATCCTTGCTGGGGTTTTTTTTTAAATATATTTTTTATTTTTCAAACAAACAAAATACACAATACATTTTCCTTTTTCCTTAACAATACTATGTCCTATATCTCTTACATTTATTAACAATTATTTACATTACTTCTCTTACTTTTTTATTCCTTAATTCTAACCAGCTATAATACATGTCCCATACCTCGTGAAATTCAGTAATTTCTTTGTCTTTCATTTCTGGAGTTAGTTTGTTCATTTCTGCACAGTCTAAAATCTTTCCTATAATCCTTGCTGTTTGTTATGGGGACGGTCCCACTTCTCCGCCAGACACCTGTTTTGGATGACCTCGGGTCTCACGGTCCATGGATGGCTTCTTGAAACTCCCGTTTCTTTCCCAAGCTCTCCTCCCCCCCCTGTTTCTACGGCAAGTTGAACAGCAACACAGGTTAGCAACCATCTTAGCAATTCAACCTTGACAACCTGTAGTTTCCTTCTCGTTCTAATTTCTGTCCCCCCTCCAATCTCTTTTCAGAAAGAAGCTTCTTGGCGTTGGGCAAGGCGCCTACTTCTGACTACTTCTTACCTTGCTATTTCCTGTCAGCCGGAAAGACACGCCGAGACGCTTCGGAAGGCAGGCTGATGGTTGGCCGTTAACCTTGTCCAGGATGGCGATGGAGGAGGGAGCCCTGTTGGATTTGGGCCCCGCGATCCAGGCCAGGCCAAAGCCAGAGGTGACCTTGGACGTGGAAACGGAGGAGCAGGGAGAAGAGACAGACGTGCCCGCCGAGGAGGAGATGGCAGGATGGGAAGAGACCTCAGATTCCAGGGCAGGAGCGAAGGGCAGGGAACGCGCTGGGGCCTCCCAGACTGGAAGCACCAGGGCTTTTCTGATAAGGTCTCCAAGAGACTTGATTAAAGAAGAGTTGGACCTGGAGGGCTTTCCCCTTTCTGAGGACACTCAGTGGAAAGACTTCCTTAAGACGGTGGTGACTCCTGGACTTGGGTGCTCAAGCCTACAAGAGCTGAGCTCGTCTCTCCAGGCCTCTTCAGCAATACTTCCGGCCTCTGGGCAGATGAAGGCCAGAGACACCCGGCGCTTCACAGAAGAACGGGCGACCCAAACCCAGCCCGATTTCGGCGGGGAATCCCAAGGGCCCCACCGAGACCTGAAATCCTCCGAGCCGTTGAAAGAATGGTTTCCGGAGGCAGAGACTGTCGTCCTGGAGATTCAGCGCCAGCACTTCCGCCAGTTCCTCTACCAGGAGGCTAGGGGTCCCCGTGAGGCCTGCAGCCGCCTCTGGTTCCTCTGCTGCCGGTGGCTGAAGCCGGAGAGGCACACCAAGGAGCAGATCCTGGAGCTGCTGGTCCTGGAGCAGTTCCTGACCATCCTGCCCCCGGAGATCCAGAGTTGGGTGGTGGAGGGTTGCCCCCAAACCTGTGCCCAGGCAGTGGCTCTGGCCGAGGGCTTCCAGCAGAAGGAATGGGTACGTGAGATGCTGGGTGAGCAGGTGAGAAGGACGCGTGGTTTGGGATGAGGAATCGGAGGGTGCGGCCCTACCTAGAATTGCTTAGACCGGCCTCTCTCAACCGCGGCAACTTTAAGGTAGTAAGGACTTCAACTCCCAGAATTCCCTAGCCAGCACAGGTAGTCTTTGACTTATGATCAGAATTGAGCCTGCCCTGTTTGTTAAGCGAACCCGTTGTTCGCCATGGGCGTTTATTGCCAGAAGCCGGAAGTAAAATGATGCTTAAGCAGGAGAACCTATACCAGTGATGGCGAACCTTTTAGAGACCGAGTGGCCAAACTGCAACCCAAAGCCCACTTATGCATCGTCGGCTGCCGGGTGGGTGTGGCCCATTGGGTGGGTGTGGCCCATTGGGTGGGTGTGGCTGCGGTGGTAACAGCAGACTGGGTGGGACTAAAAAGTTCAATCAATCAATTCCAACTTTGCAAGATCTTTTTTTTTTCCCCCGAGAAATTGAAATTGACTGATTGATTGAACCTCTTTTTTTTGTACACAGCGGCGGAGGCCTAAAGTGAAAAGGTTTTATAAAACCCAGCTGAAGGCCTAGGACTGGGGCGACGGCGCGCGTGCCCACAGAGAGGGTTCTGAGTGCCGCCTCTGGCACCCGTGCCATAAATTCGCCACCACTGACCTATACCAGTGATGGTGAACCTTTTAGAGACCGAGTGCCCAAACTGCAACCCAAAACCCACTTATTTATCGCTGGGTGCCAGGTGGGCGTGGCCCACTGGGTGGGCGTGGCTGTGGTGGTCATGGCAGGTTGGGTGGGTGTGGCCAAGGTGGGCGTGATCACCTCGATGTTGCTCGTGGGGAGGGACGCCGGTGGGGGCTGGGCAGAGTTGGGGGAGATCCAGGGGGTCTCTGGCAGGTGGGGCGGTGGGCAGGAGGCTCGTCCTGCGGGGTGAGGCGAGGCAGGGCGGGAGTGCCATTGTCACAGGGAAAGGTGAGGCAGGGGCCGGGGCGGCTGCTGCCTGACACCATCAGCCCCTGCACACAGAGGCCAGCGAGCACATGGGTGCTGGGATGCATCTGGCCATGTGGGACCTCGCGATTTAGTGGGCAGCTGGTTGAAGAGGGACGGTTGCCATCTCCGGGGCATGGTGTGCGTGCCCACAGAGAGGGCTCTGAGTGCCGCCTCTGGCACGCCACGGTATCCAAGCGGTGGTGACTGGATATGGTAGAGTCTGTCCATTGACAGGTCAGAAGAGAACTTTTAGAGGTCACTACCTCGCGGGTGCTAAAGACCTCCGTTCGATAAGGTGACCAACTAACAGGAGTGACAGTTCTTCAAAGAGGAATTAAGGTCCAACGAAGAGAGGAACTATGTCAAAGATTGGTAACAAAGTCGTCCTGCCCTCTGGTGCTTTGGTGAACAACCTGGCCCCCTCTGCCTAGTGGCAGCCCCTCAGATACTGCAACACTATTGTGTCTCCCCTGTTTCTTCTTTTCTTTAGACTAGCCAAACCCAAGTCCTGCAGCCGTTCTTCGTATGTTTAGTCTCCAGGCCTTTGATCATCTTAGTTGCTCTTCTCTTTAATTTTTTCCAAACTCTCAACATCTTTTTTGTGATATGGTGACCAAAATTGGCTGCAGTATTCCAGGTGTGGTCTTACTAGGGTTTTATAAAGCGGTAATAATACCTTGCGTGATCTTGATTCTGTGCCTCTGTTTATACAACCCTGGATTGTATTAGCTTTTTTGGCTGCTGCTGCTGGACACTGCTGGCTCATGGTTAAGTGATCGTCCACTAAGACTCCAAGGTCCCTCTCACAGTTACTGTTTTTAAGCCAGATCTCGCCCAGTCTGTATTTGTGTGTTTGGTTTTCCCTGCCTAAATGTAAGACTTTGCTTTTCTCCATCATTTTGTTGGAGAGGGCAGATCCACATAAGTCATGTTTGAGCAGTGCCATATAGCTCTGTAGTGGAAGCAGAATAAGATCCATCATCCCCAATCCTCACAGTGGGCATCAGGTGCGGGATATTAAGAGCCTGCCTGTTCCCTTGTCTGGCTTCTGGTTTGTCTTTGTTCTTTGACTTAAAAAAAATAAATATGGCAGAGCCCTGGTTTCTGCCCACAAAACCCTTTGAGTGACGTCATTCTGGAGAATGGAAATGACGGGTATGGATCCCAAACTCAGTGCTGGCTTCCCCGCAAATCAGGGGTAGGCCACCTTGGCTCTTTTATGACTTGTGGACTTCAACTCCCAGAATTCCTGAGCCAGCCGTGCTGAGGGGAAAGGGGGAGGTTTCCAAGCTGAGCCATGTTGGCTCAGGAATTCTGGGAGTTGAAGTCCACGAGTCATAAAAGAGCCAAGGTTGCCTACCCCTGGGCTAGGCAGCCATGCTGGCTGGGGAATTCTGGGAGTTGAAGTCCACGAGTCATAAAAGAGCCAAGGTTGCCTACCCCTGCCCCAAATGAATTTGGTGCATTAGGATGGTGCATTGGACTTTGGAAAAGGGGTGTGAGTGTGCACATAGTCCTCGACTTACAACAATTTGTTTAGTGACCAAAGTTACAACAGCACTGAAAAAAGTGACTTATAACCGTTTTTCACACTTACGACCATGGCAGCATCCGCCCTGGTCACGTGATCAAAATTCGGACGCTTGGCAACTGGCATGTATTTATGACGGTTGCAGTGTCCCGGGGTCCTGTGATCCCCTTTTGTGACCTTCTGACAAGTGAAGTCAAGGGGGGACCCGGATTCACTTAACAACCGTGTCACTGACTTAACTGCAGAGATTCGCTTAAAACTGTGACAAGAATGATCACAAAATGGGGCAAAACTCATTTAACAATTGCTTTGCTTAGCCGTGGAAATTTGGGGCTCAATTGTTGTAAGTAGAGGAGTCCCTGTAGACTCCTGTTTTACAGGAGGACCATAGAACGTAGAATAATAGAGCTGGAAGGGACCTTGGAGGTCTTCTAGTCCAACCCCTTGCTCAAGCAGCAGACCCTATACCAGGGGTAGGCAACCTTGGCTCTTTTATGACTCGTGGACTTTAACTCCCAGAATTCCTGAGCCAGCCATGACTCAGCTTGGAAACCTCTCCCTTTCCCCTCAGCATGGCTGACTCAGGAATTCTGGGAGTTGAAGTCCACGAGTCATAAAAGAGCCACGGTTGCCTACCCCTGCACTAAACCATTTCAGACAACTGGCTGTCCAGTCTCTTCTTAAAAGCCTCCACAACTTTTGAAGGCAAAGCTGTTCCATTGTTTGATTGCTCTAACCCAGGGGTGTCAAACTGCCGGCCCGTGGGCCAGACGCATCATCAGGAAACCGCGCCCATCCCATTGCCAGCAATGGGAAAAAAGCTCCGATACATCACGCGACGTGACGTTGCGAGTTTGACACGTCTGCTCTAACCCTTAGGAATTTTCTCCTTAATTCTAGGTTGCTTCTCTCCTTGGTTAGTTCCCATCCATTGCTTCTTGTCTTGCCTTTTGGTGTTTTGGAAAATAGTTGGACAAGGAAGGAGTTTTTTGCAGGCTCTGTGATAATGGGCGTGTCAACGCTGCTAACATCGGATGTTTTTGCTTTGACAACAGTTGGAGATGCAACCATTTTCTCCTTATGTTTTACTTTTAGAGTTAGAGTTAGAGTTAGATGATGCTGGGGGGAGGAATGTGCATGAGAGTTTAGCTAGACATAACAATATTGGATCTAGTGTGTGAACCAAGGTTATTGAAATAAGAGATGATAAGAATTGGGTTGGAGAACAAGAGGGAAAGCCTGCATTTCAAACTAATTGGAGAATGTGATTTATGATTGTTAATTGGAGGAGGGAATTGTGCTTTGATACTATGTGCTCAGGGGAGGGGAATTCAATTTTTGGCTTCGACTGTGTTAATGCCGATGCTATGCTTCTCAAATAAAGATTCTTTAAGGTAAACAATGCCTCGAAGTTCTTTGAAGAGTTTCATCTGTCGGAACCATGACAGGGTGGTGGGAATAGAGGAGGGGGCTTCCTACCCAACAAGGGGGCCAGCTAGATGTCCTTTAAGTCCTCTCTGCTTCTTTGATCTTAGCATTTTCTTTTCTATGGCAGGTGTCAAAGAAAGAGCCAGCCCTGAATTTTTCTGGGTCCAAGCAGGAGTCCTTGGCTTGTCAACAGGGAGATGACAATGGACTTTCCCCCATCCAAGGTAAGTTATTTGATGGGGAAGCTTCATCTTTTTCACTGGCAAAGCATGAAGGATGCCCTAACTCTGTCTGGATTTGCCCAAGGGGAGCTGGATTGAATATACCTTTGTTGTAGAAGTGCAATCAGGTTTTTTAACTAGGCTGCCTCTCTTTTGGTCTGTATTTTTGTTTTTGGTCCTTGCAAAGCTCCATCATAAAATTCACCAAAGCATTCCTCAGATGAAAAAACTACCATCTTGGGCCCAAAGAACACATATCATATAGGCTAGGGCAGGGGTAGGCAACCTTGGCTGTTCTATGACTCGTGGACTTCAACTCCCACAATTCCTGAGTCAGCTATGCTGAGGGGAAAGGGAGAGGTTTCCTAGCTGAGCCATGTTGGCTCAGGAATTCTGGGAGTTGAAGTCCATGAGTCATAAAAGAGCCAAGGTTGCCTAGCCCTGGGCTAGGGGCATCCAAACTTGCAACTTGAAAGACTTTCAACTCAGAATTCCCCAGCCAGTTGTTCTGTCTGGGGAATTCTGGGAGTTGAAGTCCACAAGTCTTAAAGTTGCCAAGTTTTGAGACCTTTGATATAGGTGAATAAGCCTAGAGTTCTCCAACATTGAAATGTAGCCAAAGTGGGCATCTGATTTCCAGAAAGTTGAGTTTAAGGTTCTGGTGAATAGCTTGGAAGTGTGAAGCCAAATGGATATGCTGGATTTTCCCCTTTCTCTTATTCTTTTCCTCAGGTGAATCCTTGAGGAGCGCCAATAAAGCCACCGATCCACCAGAAGTTTCAGGAGAAGGCACCAATGGAATAGTGAAAGGGAACTTGGGCGCGAAGGATTCCCAGAGCGGTGATCTGCAAGACGTTCCCAGAATTTGGAAGGGATTTGAAGGAGAGCATTCTCCAGAGAAGAACATCGGGAAGGCCATTCTTGGTGAGGGCGCTGAGATTGTCGGAGAAAACACAGATCTGAAGAGAATCCATCAAGTGAAGAGCGAGGCTGCCGGAGTAGCTGACCGTAACTCAGATATCATTGAATTTCAGGTGACCCACACAGGGAACATGCCTTATAAATGTCCGGATTGCGGGAAGAGTTTTAATTACAGCACCAGTCTGGTTAGACACCAGAGAATCCACACCGGAGAAAAACCGTACAAATGTCTGGATTGCGGCAAATGTTTCTGCCAGAGCTCGGGCCTCACAATTCACCAGAGAATCCACGCCGGGGAGAAGGCCTACCAGTGCCTGGATTGCGGGAAAAATTTCCGGGTGAAGTCGCACTTGATTAGGCACTCCATCATCCACAAGGGGGAGAAGCCGTACAAGTGTCCGGAATGCGGCGTCAGCTTCTGCGAACGATCGGAGCTTCGAATCCACCAGAGGATCCACACGGGAGAAAAACCCTACCACTGTGCCGACTGCGGGAAAAACTTTTGCCGGAAGGCGGATCTGACGCTCCACCAGAGGATCCACACCGGGGAGATGCCTTACACATGCTTGGAATGTGGGAAAGGGTTTCGCTGGAGCTCCAACCTAATCACGCACCAGAAAACCCACACCGGTGTGAAGCCGTTTGAGTGCGCCGAGTGCGGGAAGAGCTACTACTCTAACATGAGTCTCATTCGGCACCAGCGGGTCCACACCGGGGGCACCCCGTATATCTGTTCGGACTGCGGGAAAAGTTTCTGCGACAGCACCAGTCTCACCAGGCACCAGAAGATCCACACGGGGGAAAAACCGTACGTCTGCCTGGATTGCGGGAAAAGCTTCAACCGTAACTCGAACCTCATTTCGCACCAGCGGACTCACACGGGGGTCAAGCCGTTCCTGTGTACCAACTGCGGGAAGAACTTCCGGTCAAAATCAGAACTTCACCGGCATTACACGGTTCACACGGGAGAGAAAAGCGAAAAGATTTTGGCGGGGGACACACTAGAAGGTCCTGCTCACGAGAAAACAAACAGCGAACTGGGAATTAGGAACGAATAGAGGGGGGAGGGCAGGGGTGTGTGGCAAAGGGAAAGGAGACCACCCAGAACAAACTTGAGATTTTGAGTAATTCTTGGAAATCACCCATAAAGGGCATCTTTTCATTAGAAAACCTAAAGCCTTTGGAAGCGCCATCCAGCCCTTTGTGAAACTATTGGTTGTCCCTTCAGCTGTTTTTCCTCGTTTTTCTTCTACAACAGGGGTCTCCAAACTTGTAAGACTTTGTGGACTTCCCTAGTATGGCTGGGGAATTCTGGGAGTTGAAGTCCACAAGTTGAATTCTAGGAATTGAAAGTCCACAAAAGTCTTAAAAGTTGCCAAGTTTGGAGATCCCTTTTCTACAACCAAGTGTCAAAAGGTTTATGGGCTATTTTTTTAAAAACAAAAAAAACAAACGCACAAACACTTGTCCCTTCCACTTGGGAAAACAATCTAATGTTTACATCAGGAATTTTTGCTCCTTTGATACGGAATTATGAATATGATTTTGTTATTTTCGTACGGTGTTTTGGGGGGGAGGGGGTACATTTTTGTCTTAAGGCGCTTACGTCCTTGTATAAGGACCCTCGGCTGGCTGACACTTAATAGGCTTTCTCCCTATCAAGGGAGATCTTGATTCAGACTTCCGTTTTTCCTTAAAAAGGAAGTGGGGGATATAGCTCTTAAAACATCGGACTAAAGATTCCTTCATTTGTCTACGTTGGTGCTCAGGTGGGATACTGGGTAATCTTTCCAGATTTGTAAATCTGGTTGGTAATCCCTTGAAGATTGAGCAGGAAACTTTAGCATTTTCTTTCTTGGATCACCCTAGGGCAGGGGTAGGCAACCTTGGCTCTTTTATGACTCGTGGACTTCAACTCCCAGAATTCCTGAGCCAGCATGAGGGAAACTTTGGCCCCTTCATGACTCGTGGACTTCAACTCCCAGAATTCCTGAGCCAGCATGAGGGCAACTTTGGCCCCTTCATGACTTGTGGACTTCAACTCCCAGAATTCCTGAGCCAGCATGGCTCAGCTTGGAAACCTCTCCCTTTCCCCTCAGCATGGCTGGCTCAGGAATTCTGGGAGTTGAAGTCCACGAGTCATAAAAGAGCCAAGATTGCTTACCCCTGCCCTAGGGCAGTATTTTTCAACCTTGATAGTTTTAAATTATGTGGGCTTCAACTCCCAGAATTCCCCAGCAGGGCTGGCTGGGGAATTTTGGGAATTGAAGTCCACGCAACTTAAAATTGCCAAGGTTGAAAAACACTGCTCTAGGACCCTTTATGTGATAAATCTTAAAAGAGATTTCCTGTTTACAATCGTATATAGAAATGATATAGTACCTGGCTTCTACTTTATCTACACAATGTGATTTTTTTTTCTGGAAGTACTTAATTAAGTTATTAGGAAGGCCAAAATAAGGCATTTAAAATCTATTGTTTAAAACCAAGCATTCGTGGTTTTCTGTTCTGCTCAAATGATGGTTTCTAATCATCATCTGTACTTTTATTTTTAATACTTTGAGAAAAAGTTTTTCCTTTAAGTGCACGGTCTGTCCCAGCTTGCCACTTGCTTCCCCCTCCCTTTTATAATGATATGTTTTGAACAATTAACTGAGTAAAACTCATTAAAGAGCTGTTTCTGACACTGGTGCTGTTATTTAAATCATGATTTCCCATATGAAAAAAAAAAACAAGATGAGAGAGTATCTATGGAGATTCTCAGTCATCCACATCGTGGTTGTCCCAAAGGTGCTTTTTTCAAGCGGCAACTGGACTTTCTTGTTTTTTCTTTGAAGACGTTTGGCTTCTCATCCAAGAAGCTTCTTCAGCTCTGACTGGATGGTGGGGAATGGAAGGATTTATACTCCTTTGCAGACAGCTGGTCATTTGCCTTCTTTTAGAGAGTCCTTGAGGCCACCTGGAGGTACTCAAATGGTAATAATAATAATAATAATAATAATAATAATAATAAGTTGGAAGGGACCTTGGAGGTCATCTAGTCCAACCCCCTGCTCAGGCAGGAAACCCTGTACCATTTCAGACAAATGGCTGTCCAGTCTCTTCTTAAAAACTTCCAGTGTTGGAGGATTCACCGCTTCTGGAGGCAGGTTGTTCCACTGGTTAATTGTTCTAACTGTCAGGAAGTTTCTCCTTAGTTCTAGGTTGCTTCTCTCCGACAAGCTCAGAGAACGAATCTTCGCCCTCATCCTACATCAGAGCTAGAGATAGTCGCCACTATTGGAAACCACTATTGCAGCATCCCCAGAGTCACCTGATCAAAATTCGGATGCTTGGCCACTGGCTCATATTTACGACGGTTGCAGCGTCCCGGAGTCATGTGATCACCAAGCAAAGTCAATGGGGAAGCCAGCTTCTCTTGACCGCCATATTACTGCAGTGATTCACTTAACAGCTGTGGCAAGAAAGAGGGCCAAACACCTCAGAACTGTCTCTCTTAGTAACAAGAAATTTGGAGGGCAATTGTGATCGTACATCCAGGACTACCTGTACCATCGTTAACCTTCTCTCCTATTGCTTCCAGGCTAGGTAACATCTTCAGCGGAGTTTAGGGGATATCAGTGTCCGTGTTCCTCTGTTTATAAGGGCTTCAGGTGTGGGTGTGTCAAGTGAGTGTCAACTGTCCAGTTGGCATGTCCAGAAAAAGAAACGCCTGGAACATAATAAATAAATAAATAAATAAAAATAATAATGATAATGATAATAATGATAATAATAATAATGATAATAATAATGTTAGAAGGGACCTTGGAAGTCATCTAGTCCACCCCCCTGCTCAGGCAGGAAACCCTATACCATTTCGGACTAATGGCTGTCCAGTCTTTCTAGAGTCTTTGATCAGCAAAGTCAATGGGGAAGCCCGATTCACTTAACACAGTGGTTCTCAACCTTCTTAATGCCGCGACCCCAACCGGTCGTAAGTCGAGGACTAAACCAGTCGTAAGTCGAGGACTAAACCGGTCGTAAGTCAACTTTCCCTGCCCGGGAGCGCCGCACATGCGTGGTTCCGCCCACTGCGCTGGCCAAGGCATAGCTGGCAAGCGGCAGAGACGGAGTAGGCCGACCACCAGCTGGCCCAGCCCAAGGGAGGTAAGGCACCCGCCGGAAAAGGGGAAAAAATGGTGGACAAAAAAAATGGCGGACAAAAAAAATGGCGGACAGCCTTGCTTGGTGACCCCCGTGAAATGGCCGATCGACCCCAAATGGGGTCCCGACCCACAGGTTGAGAACCACTGACTTAACAACTATGTTGCTAACTTAATAGCAGCAATGATTCACTTAATAACTGTGGCAGAAATGGTCGTAAAATGGGGCAAAATTAACTTAACAACTGGCTTGCTTGGCAACAGAAATTCTGGCCGTAAATTGAGGACTACCTGTATTGAATTCTTCCCATGGATGTCTTATCAGTATAAGCTTGGGCAACCCTCTGAGATTCCCCTGGGATTTGGCAGTATATTATACTAAGGAATAGAATTAGAATTAGAATCTTTATTGTCACTTTAAATGTACACTAATCAGCATACATTAAGATGAAATGTCATTGCATTCAGCTCTCCAAAAAATACCATTAGACATATATTCACACGCTCAAGCATACATGTATGACACAGAGAAGCATTACAGTCTAGTTCGAGTGGATGGCGGGGGAAAAAATGAATAAGAGTTGGAAGGGACCTTAGAGGTCATCTAGTCTAGCCCAACCCCCTGCTCACGCAGGAGACCCTGTACCCATTCCAGACAAGCGTCTGTCTAGTCTCTTCTTAAAAGCCTCCAGTGATGGAGCATGGATGAATGAGCGAATGAATGAATGAATGAATGAAACAACTAACTACACGGACGTGCCTCGAAAAACTCCAGGAATCAGATCAGGGACTGGAAGGGTTAAACATCCGAGTCGGGAGTCCTAGAGAAGCCGGGAAGCGGGAGCTCAGCCTCCGAGTCGTTAAGCAACTTCCTGGCTCCGCCCACGGCATTGATCGCTCCTTCGGGGCACGCGAGCGCCCGGTTGCAAATGCTGCACGCGTGCGGCGTTCCCGGCAGTGGGGATCGCGTACCCCCTTTTTTTGGCGGGAGGGGAAGCGGGGGGGGGGAGCTTCGTCTTTTCGGTATTTTCCAGCAGTGCGAAAAAGTTGGCGGGGCGACCCTCCCTCTGGAGTCCCAGGACGAGTTCAGGCGGGACTGCAGCTCTGCTGGTTGGTTCAGGTAGTTGGGAGGGCACCGGCGCTGAATCCCAGGGGTGAATCAACCGTGGTTTATACCAGTGTTTCTCAACCTTGACAATTTTAAGGCATGTGGACTTCAACTCCCAGAATTCCACAGCCAGCATCGCTGGCTGTGGAATTCTGGGAGTTGAAGTCCACATGCCTTAAAATTGTCAAGGTTGAGAAACACTGGTTTATACTATAGTTTAGCCCGTGTGAACTCCACCGACTGGGGTTTGTAAATACAGTTTATAGCTCAGCTTGTGATGGGAATGCAGTCACTTGTCTGAGATGGTATATAGGTTCTCCTGCTTGAGCAGGGGCTGGACTAGAAAACTTCAAAGGTCCCTTCTAACTTCTATTCTATTCTATTCTTTATATTCTATATTCTATTCTATATTCTATATTCCTATTCTATCCTATCCTATACTTCTATTCTATTCTATTCTATTCTATATTCTATATTCCTATTCTATCCTATCCTATACTTCTATTCTATTCTATTCTATTCTAGTCTAGTCTAGTCTATTCTATTCTATTAAGAAGAGACTGGATAGCCATTTGTCTGAAATGGTACAGGGTTTCCTGCCTGAGCAGGGGGTTGGACTAGATGACCTCCAAGGTCACTTCCAACTTTATTATTATTATTATTGTTGTTGTTGTTGTTGTTGTTGTTATTCTGTTTTCTATTTTCTATTTTCTATTCTATGCTATATTCTATTCTATTCTGTTCTATTCTATTCTATACTCCTATTCTATATTCTATATATTCTATTCTGTTCCTATTCCTATTCCTATTCCTATTCTACATGTAAGCCAGGATTTGGGGTTCGATATGTGATGGGATCTTGGTTGAGGAGTGTGAACTAGGATTTATAGATTTTGGCTGTGGCTTGTTCTCCAAGCTTGTTTCAATATAGTTTCTGAATGTTTCGTTGCCAAACTAGGTAACATCACCAGAAGGATTTAATTGTGCTATCCTCCTTAGCTCATAAGCGTCTCGTGTGCCAGTGTGGTCAGTTGTTTGGAGCTATATGACCACATCCCTTAAAAATTTTGGTTATGAGGCTGGGCCTTGTTGTCACACAGAACGACGCTGCTCTGAGGTTGAATGGTGAATCCCGAACTCTTCTGGGTGACTGGGCTCCGAAATGTAACATTGCCAGATTTGAGGAAATGACTTTTTCTGTCCTTGATTTCTTAGTAGGCGGCAATGGCTGCGGAAGAGATGGAAGTCCCTTTGGGTCCCTCGTCCCAGGATGCTAGCACACAACGCTGGGTCAAAGAGGAACCGGCTGAGGAGACGCGCAACTGCTGGAGTCCCCTGGGACTTATCAAAGTGGAGCAGGTTTTTCTCCTGCCGCATGAATGCCCACAAACAGAGAGGGATGCTGCGAACTCTCCTGTTGGGGAACCGCCTGCTGGTGGTCAGTGGTCTTCAAGAGAGCAAAGGATGCTGGTTCTGCCCAGCCCTCCAAGAGAGATCCAACTGGTGTCTCCTGATCCCGGGTCTGCAACACCACAGGTGCACGAGAGCCTTGGATCCTGTGGAGCATCCAGGCCGGTGAAGGAGGAGGTCCTCGGCCCGGAAGGACAGCGCCAGCTTTTCCGCGGATTCCTCTTCCACGAGGCCAAGGAACCGAAAGAGGTTTACCAGCGACTCTCCGGACTTTGCAGGCGTTGGTTGCAGCCCGAGAGGAGTACCAAGGAGCAGATGCTGGAGCTGGTGGTGCTGGAGCAGTTTGTGGCCATCCTGCCCCCGGGGCTCCAGGGCTGGGTGAGAGGCGAAGAGCCGGACACCTGCCTCCAAGCAGTGGCCTTAGCCGAGGAGTTCTTACGGAGGCCGGAGCAGGTGAGGACATCAGGCTGCCTTTGAGGGGCGGTTTGAAGGAGTGGGGAGGAGTCAGCCTCGGGATGCAGATCTCGTATTGAATGCCGAGGGTCCTGGGTTCAGCCCCTGGCAGGCAGGGAGGGGAACGAAAAGAAGCCCCTGCTTGTGACTTTTGGAGGCCTGATAGAATAATAGGCGCTGGTAGAAGATGTATTGATGGAGTATGGCCTACTCCTGCTTCCCATGCTCCTAGTCCTCTTGAGGTTTTGGTTTCTGTTATTTTGTGTGAATTCCATTTACCTGTAAACCACAGGTCCTCTGTTTAACCCTGGCCTGCCACTGAGAAGCTCTATCCTTACTACAGGCAATCCTTGACTTACGACCACAGTATTCCTGTTAGTAAGCCAAGACAGCTGTTTTGCCCCATTTTACAACCTTTCTTGCCACACTTGTTAAGTGAATCCCTGCGGTTGTTAAGTTAGTAACACGGCTGTTAAGTGAATCTGGCTTCCCCATTGATTTTGCTTGTCAGAAGCTTAGAAAAGGGGATCAGGGGACACCAGGACACTGCGACCGTCATAAATATGAGTCAGTTGCCAAGGGTCTGAATTTTGATCAGGTGATTACGGGGGGAATGCTGCAACGGTTGTTGAGTGTGAAAAATGATCATAAGTCCCTTTTTTCAGTACCGTTGTAACTTGGAACGGTCACTGAATGAACTGTTGTAAGTCGAGGACCACCTGTATGCTGTACAAAAACCAAGGAGACTCGGCAAAAATGGTGCACCCGACAGGCAATGCATCTTTCCTCTTTTCCTTACTAAGGGATAAAGCCTGCAACCTTCCTGTCAGCTTTAAGAGGCAGGCCAGACAGGAAGCGCCACCTGGATAAACTAACACTACTTTAAATTAATAAAAAAATTTCAAGTCTGAAAGTACAATTTTTGTGCAGTCTCCTTTACAGCCTGACAAACTATGGAGGGTCCCTTCCGAACCTCTTGCCCCACCCATTTTGCAGGTGCAGGCTAGGCTCCCTCTTATCTGACCCTGGACATGATTTTGTTCACCCAGTCCCCCAAGATCAGGGATAGGCCACCTCGGCTCTTTTATGACTCGTGGACTTCAACTCCCAGAATTCCTGAGCCAGCATGGCTCAGCTTGGAAACCTCTCCCTTTCCCCTCAGCATGGCTGGCTCAGGAATTCTGGGAGTTGAAGTCCACCAGTCATAAAAGAGCCAAGGTTGCCTACCCCTGCGCCAAGGTCATTTCCAAATATTGTTGCACTTCTGAATACAATATGGCAACGATCCCCAACCTTTGTGGCTTGGCGGCCTGGCTGGGGGTGGTGGTGGAGTGGAGAAGAGAACTGGGCCACGCAAGCGGCGGGCCTGTGCACACACACATGCACACACACATGCACACACACATGCACACATAGTTCGACTGCAAGTTGAGCTACATGGGCATGCGGGTGCACACACTGGCCTGCCACTCACGCAAGTTGAGACGCACCTGCGCCTGCACGCTGGCCTGCCTTTCTTTGGCCCAGTTCTGAACAGGCCATGGCTTGGGGTTTAGGAACCCCTGCAATATGGGCTGGACCAGGGGTAGGCCACCTTGGCTCTTTTATGGCTTGTGGACTTCAACTCCCAGAATTCCTGAGCCAACATGGCTCAGCTTGGAAACCTCTCCCTTTCCCCTCAGCGTGGCTGGCTCAGGAATTCTGGGAGTTGAAGTCCACCAGTCATAAAAGAGCCAAGGTTGCCTACCCCTGGGCTGGACCTTTGGCTGGATCAAGAGGTGCCTTCCGGACACAGCCACAGCCTGGCTCTGGGGAGATCCTATAATCTGATCCTAAATTAAGACTGAAGCTGGAAAGCTTATAACAGCCTCCCTGCTTACCGTTCTACCCCCGTCCCTTCGACCTGATTGATCAGGATCCTTTTGTTTCCAGAAGCTGTTCTCTGAAGTATCCAGTAATCTCGCAGAAGGACCAAGTGACCTGCTGGATACCAGTCCCCAACAATTGTACAACCAGCCCACACAAGAAGATACCAGGGACGTTGGCATTATGGGTGAGCACTTTGTTTTTTTGTATTGTTCACATTCTTTTTTTTATATATATAAGATTTTTATTGATTTTTTTTTATACATTCAATAGTACTTGTTCAACAAACGTGCTGTCTGAGTGTACATTCACTAATACAAATTTAATTCCTAATCCTTTATTCTTTCCTCTAGCCATTGATAAAATAAGTCCCAAGTTTGATAATAATAATTATAATAATAAAGTTGGAAGGGACCTTGGAGGTCATCTAGTCCAACCCCCTGCTCAGGCAGGAAACCCTATACCATTTCAGACAAATGGCTGTCCAGTCTCTTCTTAAAAACCTCCAGTGTTGGAGCATTCACCGTTTCTGGAGGCAGGTTGTTCCACTGGTTAATTGTTCTAACTGTCAGGAAGTTTCTCCTTAGTTCTAGGTTGCTTCTCTCCTTGATTATTTTCCACCCATTGCTTCTTGTCCTGCCTTCAGGCGCCTTGGAGAATAGCTTGACTCCTTCTTCTTTGTGGCAGCCCCCGAGATATTGGAACACTGCTATCATGTCCCCCCTCGTCCTTCTCTTCATTAAACTAGACATACCCAATTCCAGCAACCGTTCCTCATATGTTTTAGCCTCCAGTCCCCTCATCATCTTTGTTGCTTTTCTCTGTACTCTTTCTGTACTCTGTACTCTGATAATATTCCGTTTCTTTTTTTTCTTTCAACCTCAAAGTCGGTCTATCCATCTCCGCACATTCTAGTATTTTTTTTTTAATTATTCCTTCCTCTGATGGTATTTCTTCATTTTTCCAATACTGCGCGAATATAATTCTTCCGCTGTTTTACATGTAAAATCAAATATGTGCTTTGTTTATCAGTCTTTTCTGGCATTATACCTAATAAAAAAAGTTCAGGTTTAAAATCTACATATTTTCCCAACATCTTTTCTAGCCACATATGTATTTTTTTTCCAATAACTCTTTGCTTTGGCACATGTCCACCAAACATGGTAATAAGTACCTGACTTATGTTTGCATTTCCAACATCTATCTGACATGTTTTTTAAACAGTTTTGCTAATCTTGCTGGCGGTTTTCTTTATTTATTAGTCATATCTTTGTGCCACCAGCATCCATGGTTGTTCTTTGCAAACGGCTATACACAGCACTGTAATATCCCACTTTTTCATCTCAAGGGCAGTTCTGCAGTCTTACAAATTACAGGGACAGGTAATCCTCGAGTTACGAATGTAACGGAGCCTGTCAATTACATTTGTAACCCGAGGATTCGTAGGAATGAATCATGTAAATTGAGGAAAGGCCTTTGCTGCCGTGAACGGAGGCCCGGAGGGACGCCCGTGCCCCTCCCGGCCTCCGTTCTTGGTGGCGAAGGCTTTTTTGCAAAGATGGCAAAAGGCTCTGCAAACGGAGGGAAGGCTTCGGTGCTTCAGGCCTTCCCTCTGTTTGCCAAGCCTTTTGCCGCAAAACTCGTCCAGGCCTCCGTTTGCACAGAACAGAGGCCTAAAGTACCGCGAGATCACACGAGATCAGTAGCGCGAGGTCTCACGCTACTGATCTCGTCTGATGTCACGGTACTTTAGGCCAAGGCTTTTCAACCTTTTCACCCATTGTACCACTTTTAGGATATGGCAACATCTGAGTACCACCAGTCGCCTAGCAAGGTGTCAAAAACTTGACAAAAAAAAAAAAAAGGAAAAAAGTGATAAAGTACAGGTAGTCCTCGACTTACAACAGTTCGCTTAGTGACTGTTCGAAGTTACAATGGCACTGAAAAAGTGCCCCCCAAGCCACAGCCGAGCAAGACAGCGCCCGTCGGCGCTCTTCCTCCTGTCCGAGGTTTTCATTGTTGTGAGCATTTCTGTTGAGGATTGGCAGTGGGGGTGGGGTGTGTGGGGGTATTTGGTTTTTATTCCCCCCCGTCTGCTGGGTGGTTGCAGCAGGTTTTGGTCACTTCACATGACCCTGGGACACTGTGACCGTCATAAATATGAATCAGTTGCCAAGCATCTGAATGTAAATCACAAGACCCTGGAGATGCTGCAACATTCCAGCTGATCGGCGCTTCTTCTGGGTTCAGCAGAAGCCCCAGAATCAGTGCTGCTTTCCAGCTGATTGGTGCTTCTTCTGAGCTCAGCAGAAGCACCAGGATCAGCGCCGAGCTCCAGCTGGAGCCTGACACTGATCCTGGCGCTTCCACTGAGCCCTGACAGCCCCGAAGAAGCACCGATCAGCTGGAAAGCGGCACTGATCCTGGCGCTTCTGCTGAGCCCTGACAGCCCTGCAGCTCCAGCCATCTCTCGCTCAGGCTTGTGCGATGCTACCACCGGTTCAGCTCATTCCCCTCCCCTGCTACTTTTCTAGGATGGTCGCCTACCACCTGCCAGATGCAAATGTACCACAGGTGGTACCCGTACCACTGGTTGAAAAGCCCTGTTTTAGGCCTCTGTTCCATGCGAACGCACTGAAGGCCAAGAGACCGAAGGCTCGCTCGATCTTCGCAAGGCGCGTATCCACAGGCCCGGTGCCTGTCCCTAAGTGAACTGTCGTAACTTGAGGATTACCTGTAGTCCTTGACTTAAGATGGTAATTAAACCTGGAATGACAGTCACAGTAACGGCATTCGTTAAGCAACAACTGGGCCTGTCAGACTGGCCACAGCCCGCTCCCTAAGAAAGAACGGCCCCTGACTCCATAGGTGTTAGAGAAAAGGTACTTTTACTAGAGATGGTGAGTGTAGCGTGAGCGGGGCAAGCTCTGGAGAAAAACCGGGCGAAAGTCATATACTGAAAGCGATTCCCAATGTCCAAAACCCTCCCCCCTGTGGGAGTCGTCCAATCAGGGTCTGTTCTGATGTTTTGGGAAAGCGGGGCCTCAGACGCCGCCATCCGTTCCTTTCTCAGGGCCGGCGTCCTTGAAGGCAGGCAGATGGCTCGGTTCGGCATCCGGTCTGGTTCCCATTAGTGTCCGTACTCCGCCAAATTCCCACAGCGTCCTTTCACACCTCCAGCACTCCTCCTCCTCTCCCAAATGCGCCCTCCCCTTTGGTGATGGCAGTTGCTAGCGAGCTCAAAGAAAGCGACGATGGGCATCTGACAGATGGGCCCGGTTTTATGACCTCTTTTGGCGGTTGTTAAGCAAATCCATTGGCCACAGTGGGTGTCTTTTGCCATAAACTGGAAATAAACACTGGTTTCCGGCAAAAAAAAAACCCCAAATATTGTAAATTGTGGTCAGGTGACTGCAGGACACAGCAAACGTGACTGGGGGGGGGGGCAGCCATTGGAACTTTATGTTGGGTTGCAAGTAACTCTGTGGAGGACTATCGTAACTGCAAATCGTCATTAAGCGACTGATCTTAAATCAAGGACTTCCTCTAAACCAGTGGCTCTCAACCTTTTCTATACCCCGTACCCCTAGAACCCTTCTGATATATTCTCGCACCCCTTACAAAAGTTGGAAATAACAGCAATTATGCACTATATACAAAATATACACTATAATTTTGAAAAACGCAAGTTTTTGCACCCCCTGGAATATAGTCTCGCGCCCCCGGTTGGGAACCCCTGCTGTAAACAATTCAGCAATTACTCTTGTCTTCTCAATTTCTTGCTGTTATTGTTATTATTTTTTTTGCTTTCCGAGTGTGATGCTTTGTTGTATATTTTCCAGCTGGGTGCCTTCGGGATGTGGGGGAAAGGAACCCACACCTGGAACTGGCTGATCCCGTCGAATGCCAAGGACTGGCTGCTGAAAACCGTTCCTCGTGTCAGCCCAGCGGAGAGATTTCCGTAAGTCAGCCTGAAGCGAAGCAACGAGAAGGCGATGCCATTCCTTCTTGGAAAAACGATTCCTGTAAAAGAAAAGACGGAGTCCGCAGGGGCAAAGAACCCGATTTACATCCTCTGGATGGGAAGTCCTTGAGCTGGACCCCAGATTCTATTTCCCCAAAAAGAAAGCAGCCAGGAAAAAAAGGACACAAAGGTTTCGGGTATATTTTGAGATCCAGCCCCGTAACTCACGGAGGCCTCATCCAGACGACCGGAAAACTCCATTCCTGCTCGTATGGCGGTCAAAGGGGTGGTGAGATCTCGGTCTTTGCTCTTCCTTCCAAAAGCCACTCCAGAGAGAAGCCTTACAGATGCTCCGAGTGCGGGAAACGCTTCCGCCACCCCAGCGGTTTCACCAGTCACCTCAGAAGCCACAGGGGAGAAAAGCTGCCTCAGGACCTGTGTAATGAGAAGAGCATCAGCACCCACTCGGACCCGTGCAGGGCTGGTCGATCCCCAGCTGTCGAAAAACGCGGGACATCGTTTTGCCAGAACTCCCAGCTCCTGGCCCACCAGAGGGTGCGCTCGGGCGAGCAGCCCTCCCGGTGCTTCGAGTGTGGGAAGATCTTCAGCTCAAGCGCGCACCTCAACGGGCACCAGTGCGTCGACATGCGCGTGAAAGCCTTGATCTGTTCCGATTGTGGAAAGACCTTCAGTGGGAAGTCACACCTCATCCGGCACCAACGGATCCACACCGGAGAGAATCTGTTTAAGTGCCCGGAATGTGGCAAAAACTTCTGTGTGACTTCGGACCTCGCTGCGCACGTGCGAATCCACACCGGCCACAAACCCTACAAATGCCTGGACTGTGGGAAGAGTTTCACCCAGAAGCAGCACCTGACCAGCCACCGGCGGACTCACACGGGCGAAAAACCCTACGTGTGCGCGCACTGCGGCAAAGGCTTCAGTGTGAGCTCCAACCTCAACACCCACGAGCGGACCCACACGGGAGTCAGGCCCTTTCAGTGCTCCGAATGTGGGAAACGCTTCAAACAAAAATCACATCTCACCGTCCACCAGAGACACCACACAGGGGAGAGGCCTTATTCATGTGTTGATTGTGGGAAAGGTTTCGGATCCAGCTCAAATCTTGTGGCCCACATGTGGACCCACGTTGGAGACAAAGTTTAGATACCCTCAGATAATTTTGATGGGAGAGAAAAATGCCAAGCTCGTCTGTCTCTTACTCTCTTCCAGCTCAATATTTATCTGCAGAGTTTCAACTTTAGCTTGACACATTGATACAGATATCAATGTGAGTGAAAATTAAGGAACTGTAAAAAAAACAACAACACTTTGCATATAGATAGCTAGGTGTTTTGTATAGAAATATTTGTATTAAAAGGCCTGTAAAATTTGTCAAGCTAAAGTATTAGAAATCAACAGAGATTACTTACCTGAAAACCATGTTTTATTAACAATAAAACATCACTGTACTTTAGAGAAATGTGGATTTGTGTTTGAAATGTTCCTTTTCCTATCTCTCCAACAACTTCACCACTCATTTTGGTCACACATGTGCTCCTAAATTGTACTACCCTGGAAAATGGATTCATTCAATAGGATCCTATGTAAGCAGATGGAGAAACAATATTTTGAGGAAGTTTATCGTTTTTTTATTGCTCCATTCCTCTTCATTTTTTCCCTAAGAGGATATGCTTGAATGACTCTTCTTATTCCACCCTTTTCAGAGAGTCAAACACATTCTATGTCTGTTTTCACACAGCAGGCTAACACCTATTGTGTTAGCCTTGGTTTTAAGTTGATGTTAGCGTAACTGCGAAATCCAGCCGCTTTAGGTGTAAACCAGCATCATGGCTCAATATGTTGTGTGAATCCAGGCAATAATGGTTTATTAGAATAATTGTTGGCTGGGAACTACCCAAAATTTGATATAAAATGGGCAGCTGTGCAAATAGCCCTCGACTTACAACTGGTGGCTTAAAAACTGTTCAAAGTTACAATGGACCTCCCCAGAGCTACTTACGATCCATTTTCGGAGTTACCATGGTTACAACACACGTCCTGCAGTCCACATGATTGCATTTTGCATGCCTGGCAACTGGCTCACCTTTATGGCTGTTTGCAATGTCCATTTAAGAAGAGACTGGACAGCCATCTGTCCGAAATGGTGTAGGGTTTCCTGCCTGAGCAGGGGGTTGGACTAGATGACCTCCAAGGTCCCTTCCAACTTTATTATTAGTATTATTATTATTATTATTATAACCATAATTTGCAACATTTTCTGCTGGTTTCTGGTGTTTTATTTCTGGTTTTTGGCAAAAAACCTGCAAACCACCATAGGAGAAAATAGATTTGCGCGATAGCCATGGCAATTGCTTAACAACTGTCATAAGAATCATAAACAGATTTAATAGTTTAGTAGTTTAAAATTCGTTTGGCCTGTTTCACAACTGATGGGAAACTAACGTATAATATTAATCACCACTCAACTAGGGAAGACATGTGTATATGTGTTAGTCTTTTTTTAAAGACACTTTAATGTTTGTTGTGTTTTTTTTCTTCTTTTGTCCACCTTTTTTTGAAAAATATGTTGGTATTTTCTATTTTAACTTTTGCTGAATAAACTTTGAGGAAAAAACTATTGTAAAAAGTCGTAATTTTAGAATTAATCGTATAATGCAGGGGTAGTCAACCTTGGCTCTTTTATGACTCGTGGACTTCAACTCCCAGAATTCCTGAGCCAGCTAAGCTGGCTCAGGAATTCTGGGAGTTGAAGTCCAGGAGTCATAAAAGAGCCAAGGTTGACTACCCCTGGTATAATGCCTCAATGTATGACAGTGATGACTTACAACCATAATCCCAGGCTCAGTTCCCATCACACGTTGAGGAATACCAGTATAGATGTTTTTAAACAAAATAATCAGTAGATGAAAGTGGACAACCTGAGGAAATTTATGCCTGAATTTAGGTTTCAATCCTGATTCAGTTCTCTATAAAGATATTAAAACCGCGGCAATCATCTCAGCGGGCCGAATAGCATTTGAAAAGTTCTGCTTTGGCTTTCCTGAAATAAATTTGGATGAAATTTCTTCCAAACGATGGGCAAGGTCTCAAGCACCCAACACTTAACTTTTGTATAGATATATATTTTATTATCATTTTTTCATACTTACAAGAAATGTACGAAGAAGTTACACTTCTTTAATTTTGGCAAAGTGTAAAGAGATTTTTCTTTCCTATTCAAGGGGCACGGCAAGGGGAGTCTGATTTTAGTTGCATATCGTTCTTCCTTTGCAGAAAGACAAGGCGATATAACGATATAACGTAACACCGAAGCTTTTGTCCTCTTCGGGAACATCCATAAAACTGTCAGTTTTCTGAGTCTCCCTCTTCTACAGCTGCCCCATTCTTGTTCCATACCGCATTTTAGAAACACTTTATTCAAAGTAACGGACGCAAAACAGCCCATCTTAAACTGTGTCTAATGTTCAGGAAAGGTAAACCATTCTAATGGAGAAACAGTCCAGTCTGAACTGCTACTTCCTACACTTTTACGGTATTTTTCAGTATTTCTTTGAATTCTCCTTCACAGTCACTTCCTTCCAGCGCCCATTTTGTTCTTAAACAGAGCAATTTGTTTCCATTTCAAACGTCTACTCCAGGGGGTAGGCCGCCTTAGCTCTTTTATGACTCGTGGACTTCAACTCCCAGAATTCCTGAGCCAGCCATGCTGAGGGAAAAGGGAGAGGTTTCCAAGCTGAGCCATGCTGGCTCAGGAATTCTGGGAGTTGAAGTCCACGAGTCATAAAAGAGCCAAGGTTGCCTACCCCTGGTCTACTCCAAAGGCATTTCAAAACCGCGAGCAATTCCTACTCTTAATTTTCCCTCCTTTTTTTACCAATTCCCTCCCCCCTCTATTATTTAATATTTTGCTGCCTACGGTGACCTTATTAACAATAGTCTTTTCTCTTTGGTTGTCGCCTGGTGGACAGGGGAGGGTGTTGCCGTTACCAAGACATGGTCCACCTTTGCATTCTCAAAAGTTTTTTTTTAATATCCTGGAAAGGACCAAAAAAAAGGCTTGGTAGTGGTACTACTTACATGTCCCAAATGGAAGACCTTTCCCCATTTATAAAGGAGGAAAGACATTTCCCCAATAGATGCCTTGTCTCAAAGTTCCCTTTCCTAACCATGATTCCAATTCGTGTCTTCTCTCTCTCTCTCTCCAGCAGTTTCTTCCTTGGTTTTTCCAAACCATCACAATGCAACTCTGAATTCGTAAGCTTTGTCTAAGCCTGGGAGAAACGTTTATATAAAGGGACCTGTCTTAAAATTTCCCCAGGATGTCACTCATAGTGATGATTCCTTGCCCTTTTTTTGAAACCAAAATTCTAAGATAGAACAGAGCTGGAAGGGACCTTGGAGGTCTTCTAGACCAGCCCCCTGCTCAAGCAGGAGAACCTATACCATTTCAGACAAGTGACTATCTAGTCCAGTGGTGGCGAACCTATGGCACGGGTGCCAGAGGTGGCACGCGCGCCGTCGCCCCAGTCCTAGGCCTTCAGCTGGGTTTTATAAAACCTTTACGCTTTAGGCCTCCGCCGCCGTGTACAAAAAAAAAAAGGTTCAATCAATCAGTCAATTTCAACTTCTCACGGGAAAAAAAAGATCTCACAAAGTTGGAATTGATTGAACTTTTTAGTCCCACCCAGTCTGCTGTTACCACCGCAGCCACACCCACCCAATGGGCCATGCCCACCCAATGGGCCACATCCACCCGGCACCCGACGATACATAAGTGGGTTTTGGGTTGCAGTTTGGGCACTCGGTCTCGAAAAGGTTCGCCATCACTGATCTAGTCTCTTCCTTAAAAATATCCAGTGATGGAGCACCCACGATTTCTGAAGGCAAAGCTCTTCCACTGGTTAGTTGTCCTGTCAGGAAGTTTCTCCTTAATTCCAGGTTGCTTCTCTCTTTGATCAGTTTCCAACCATTGTTTCTTGTCCTGCCCTCTGATGCCTTGGAGAATAACGTGACCCCCCCTCTTCTTTGTGGCAGCCCCTCAAATACTGGAATCACCCCTATTTCTTCTTTTCTTTAGACTAGCTCAGGGGTAGGCAACCTTGGCTCTTTTATGACTCGTGGACTTCAACTCCCAGAATCCCTGAGCCAGCCATGCTGAGGGGAAAGGGAGAGGTTTCCAAGCTGAGCCATGCTGACTCAGGAATTCTGGGAGTTGAAGTCCACGAGTCATAAAAGAGCCAAGGTTGCCTACCCCTGGTCACTAGCCAAACCCAAGTCCTGCAGCCATTCTTCATATGTTTTGGTCTCCGGGCTTTTGATCATCTTAGTTGCTCTTCTCTGAATTTTTTCCAAAGTCTCAACATCTTTTTTGTAGCATGGTGACCAAAACTGGTTGCAGTATTGGCTGATGTGACATCCTGCAGGGGTTACAAGAGAACCAGGCCTAGACAAAGCTCACTATCTCTTATTGGACGGTGCCTTTGTGACATCACATCTGGACGTGTCCAGCCCCCACATGATTTCCCTCTTTTTATGTGCCTTAAGATTTCACCACTTCCAATTAAAAACCGGCATTTTTGGCTGCCTCCATTTTATAGGAAAGAGGATATTACATGGCTGAACTCCACCCCACCCCTACCCCTATCCCCCCAAAAATACAAGAATACGTTGTTTGCTAAGTCTTATTTTCTGTTCTTTGGGAGGCAGTGAACACAGAAGGCTGGGTGATCATGTCAAAATGCACAAAATCAAGAATTTCGCGTCCTTTCTTATGAAAGCAGCTTGGTGACCTACACACATTTCTAGGAAACAAGCAGGAACAGAGGTGGGGCGGTCTTCAATTAGCCGCAAGTCACTCATCTCGCCATTTTTTTAACTGCAGAGTCCAGGTGGTGTTGGTTGGCTCAACAGGACTCTGATTTCGTTAATGTATTGAAAAATAAATAATTTGGGGGGAAACACCCAAGAGGTTGAAAACCTTCAGCTGGTCAGTTGGGCTGGTGGTTTAAACCAAAGACCATTTCAAAAATCCAGTTTCTTGTGCTCTGCAGCAATTCTAAGACATCTGGCTGAAAACACGAGGCCTCGTGGCACCTGAAAATCCACCAAGAGTCGCCAACGAAGTATTTTGGTGGCTTTTCTCCTGGGCTGATCCTACCACCTTCTATAGAGGAGCTTAGGAAGTCCCACGCTTCCATTTTTCAAAGTTGTGAAAAAAGAAATCTCCTCAGACCTTGGGATAGGAATGTCTCCGTGAAGATGACCCAAACTGAATCCATTTTTTTAAATAACAAAAGGCAGCAGATAAGGTGACCGGAAAGACTGGGTCAACCTAAGATCTAGAGAGTGATGCTAGTCAGAAGGAATCAAGGCTAGGTTCCAGGCCCCCCCCCCATCTTTGATGTGATTTAAACCACCACCCACAATCTTTGTACATATGAAGAATGCTGGATTGCCTCTCTTTAAGATAGACAAAGATGAACGGAAATTTCTAGCTTGCAGAAGAGACTCCCAAGATCAACGCAGGGTGGTGATTATGGAGGCAAAGCAGGACGATGGGGATCCAACTAGCCTAGAACTCGGAAGGCCCTTGAAGGACCTGGACTTTCTCTCAGTTGAACCTTCCTGGTAGAGTCGTCATTTGTGGAGATAAAATAAAAGGAAATCCCTTCGCAGGCCTGAAGAAAAAGTGGGAGATTAGTCTAATTAAAAGAAGCTCATCTGGAGTGACTACTTAACGGACATGACCTGAAAGCTTTTGTCAAGAGATGGCTTGGCTGGTGGTCCTTAAGAATCATTCTGAAGCCGGCTGACGGATGCAGAATAACACTCCCTGGCCACTCTTAGCTCCTCGGTTTAGAAACAGTACTGAGTTCAAATTCTGAGTAAAGGCTTCCAAATACATGGGAGAATCTCCCCCCTCGGGAGACTTTCTCCATTCCTCTGCCTTGACATGATTCATCTCTTCCACTGATGCTCTGATAAGCAGCAAATTCTCGTGTAGTGACAGCAAAACGGCAATGTGGCATTCTGTTGTAGTGTAGTCTCCCCAGCGGACACTTGGTTAATACGGTGCAATGGTCCATAACATTGTTTCTCGACCTTGGGGATTTCAAGATGCACGAACTTCAACTCCCAGAATACCCCAAAGTTGGGAAACACTGGTCCATAACCTCTTATCAACAGCTCGTTCAGGGTTTTAGGTGTGGATTCTCTGGTGTTTAATCAGATTCTCGTGCGAACAGAAGCTTTTCCCGCAGTCCGAACATTTGTAGGGGTTCTCCCCCGAGTGAATCCTTTGATGCCGTATAAGATTGGAGCTCTGGCTGAACCCTTTCCCACAGTCCAAGCACTTGTACGGCCTCTCCCCCGTGTGGCTCCTCTGATGGATGATGAGTTGCGATTTGGTGACAAACGATTTCCCGCAATCCAGGCACTGGAAGGGATTTCCTTTCATGTGGATCCTCTGGTGCTTCAACAGCTTCATGTGGGAATTGAAACTCTCCTCGCATTCGGAGCACTGGAACATCTTCACGCGGCGGTGCGTCTTCTGATGGACCGTCAGGTGCGAACTCTGGCTGAAGCATTTCCCGCACACCAGGCATTTATAGGGTCTCTCGCCGGTGTGGATCCTCTGATGGATGATCAGGTAGGACTTGGAAATAAACGTTTTCCCGCAATCCAGGCATTTATTGCTATTGCTATTGGTGTTGCTGTTGTTGTTACTACTATTGGTGTTACTGTTGCTGTTGCTCGTCGGGCTGGCATAAGACTTTTTGGCCGCGTGCATGGTTTTGTGGGCCAGGAGCTGGGAACTCACACGGAAACTTTTCCCGCATTCGGAACACTGGAACGGCTTCTTCCCCAAGTGCGTCCTTTTGTGAACGTTGAGGTGGGAACTCTGACTAAAACTTTTCCCGCACGCCAGACACTTGAACGGTCGCTCGCCTGTGTGCATCCGCTCGTGGATGATCAGATACGACTTGAAGACGAAGGACTTGTGGCAGTACGAGCACTTGTGCGGCTTCTTGGTTTCGTGGATTTTCTTGTGCGCAAGCAGGTGCGAACTCACCTTGAAGCTTTTCCCACAGTCCGAGCACTGGAACGGGTTCTTGCCCGTGTGGGTGCGCTCGTGCACCGTCAGGTTGGAGCTCTGCGTGAAGCTCTTGCCGCAAGCCAAGCATTTGTAGGGCCGCTCCCCGGTGTGGATCCTCTGGTGGATGATGAGATAGGACTTGGCGAAGAATGACTTCCCGCAATAGGAGCACTTGTGGGGCTTTTTGGCGGCGTGCATCCGCTTATGCGCAATCAGGTGGGAATGCACCTTGAAGCTTTTCCCACAGTCGGAGCAGATGTACAGGTTTTCCCCCGTGTGGATCCTCTGATGCTTGAGCAGGTTGGTGCTCGAGCTGAAACTCTGCCCGCAGTGAGAACACGGGAACGGCTTCACCCCGGTGTGGGTGCGCTTGTGGACGTTCAGGTGGGAGCTCTGGCTAAAACATTTCCCGCACGTCAAGCACTTGAACGGCCTCTCCCCGGTGTGGATCCTCTGGTGGATGATGAAGTAGGATTTGGTAAAGAAAGCTTTTCCGCAATAGGAGCACTTGTGCGGCTTTTTGGCGGCGTGATTCCGCTTGTGAGCCATCAGGTGAGAGTTGAGGCGGAAGGACTTCTCGCATTCGGTGCACTTGTAGGGATTCTCGGCGGAGTGGAGGGTTTGATGCTGGCTGAGGTTCAACCTGGAGAGGAAGCTCTCTCCGCAGTCAGCACACTGAAACCTCTTCCCCTTTTTGTGAATTTTCTGGTGCACTTTGAGGTGAGCGTTCTGGCTGAAGCTTTTCCCGCACTCTAAGCATTTATAGGGTTTCTCTCCGGTATGAATTCGCTGGTGGATGATGAGATGCAAGGCGGCGAGGAAGGATTTCCCGCAGTCCGGACAAGAGTGGAGCTTCCGCCGGGCGTGGATTCTCTTGTGCGCGATAAAATGGGCGTGGATCTTGAAGCTTTTCCCGCAGGCTGAGCATTTGTACGGGGCCCCTTTCACGTGGACGCTCTGGTGTTTGCTGAGGTTGGTGCTGGAGCAGAAACTTTTCCCGCAGTCTCCGCACTGGAAGGGTTTCACGCCCGTGTGGATGCGCTGATGGACGGTGAGGTTCGAGCGCTGGGTGAAGGTCTTCCCACAGGACAGGCATTTGAAGGGCCTCTCTCCGGTGTGGATCCGCTGATGGATGATCAGGTGTGCTTTGGCAATAAAGGACTTGCCGCACTCGGGGCACTGGTGCGGCTTCTTCTCCTCGTCGTTCTCGTTGCTTGAAGCGCACGGGGAAATAGTTTTGAAGCTCCTCCCACCGTCGGAGAATTTGTAAAGATCGTTTTTCTCGTGTTTAATCAGATCGGCTCTCTGCCTGAAGCTCCACCCGCCCACCAGATAGCCATCTTTTCCTTCGTGGAACTGCTCGTCATCGCCGGGACCATCCAGCAATTCCTCGCCCTCCCAGAGGGGAGAGCCTTCCTCCCTGTCTTGCAAGCCACTTCCTTTCTTCCTCTCGGCTCGGTACCACCCGTGCAGAATGTCATCCTGCTCCCCAAAGTGGGAAACTTTGTTTTCCAGTCTCCCCCGTCTCAGGGTCCTGTTGAAAACCTGGTCAAAACCTTCGGCGTGGGCCATCTTCTCATTAATGCACGTCCATCCTGCGCCCACAAAAAAGCCAAGAGGACAAATTGAATATGGCATCCACATAAAAAATAATAAAAAGAAGAGCAGTGTTAGCCTGGCTCCTTGTCTGTCTATCATCCCTTTATCTGTCTGTCTGTCTGTCTGTCTGTCTGTCTGTCTGTCTGTCTATCTATCTATCTATCTATCTATCTATCTATCTATCTATCTATCTATCTATCTATCTATCTATCTATCTATCTATCTATCTCTATCTATCTATCTATCTATCTATCTATCTATCTATCTATCTATCTGTGGGTGCCACCCTCTGGAACGAGCTACCCCCCGAGATCCGGACAATCCCGGATCTCCTAACCTTCCGCCGCGCCCTCAAGACATGGCTCTTTCAGCAAGCGGGACTGACCTAGGGTGAATTTTAAATAGGGATAATTTTTAATGATTTTAATAATGTCACAGCTACAAATATTTGGTTTTAATTGGCTTTTATAGGGGAAATGTT